>NW_026867550.1:379624-529144 GCF_020745735.1 Hemiscyllium ocellatum
CCTAAACTCAATCGCTCTACCAATAAACGCCAACACACCATTTGGATTCTCAAAAGCCGTATCAACCATGGCGGTAACTTTCGCGGATTTATGTTCCAGGACACCGAGATCTCTTGTTGACCATCCTGCATTCCTTTCATTCCTTCTGAAGAGAACTACCTGACACTTTTTGCATTAAACTCCATTTTCCATGTTTTTCAACCCAGCACTTCAACTTATGTATGACCGTCTGTTAACCATAATATTCTTCGGCACTAATGGCAACTCTGCCTAACTTTGTGTCATCCGTAAATTTATTAACCCTAACTTTCAAACCCACATCCAAATCACTTTTAAAAAAATGACAAACAGCAGTGGGCTTAAAACAAATCCTGGTGGCACACCACTGGTAACTGAAGTACAAGATTGAAAATTTCTCATCAATCAATCAGTCTTCTTTCAAGTATCCAATTTCTGATTCAAACCGCTCAAACACCTTCAATCCCGAACCGCTGTATTTCTTGAAACATTCTATCGTGTGGAACGTTATGAAACGCCTTACTGAAGTCCATTTACACCATAGCAACGCTGTACCTTCATCCACCTGTTTTACCTTTTCTTAGCACTTAGTTATGTTAATACAGCACGACACACTCTTCACAGAACAGTGTTGACGAGACTTAATCAAATTATTCATTTCCAGATGGTAATAAATTCTATCGCTAATAATCTTTCCAACATCTTCCCCTTAACGGAAGTAAGGCTCACTGGCCAATATTACGAAGGTTGACCCAAACCCTTCTTAAACAAGGGAATGACATTGACCAACCTCCAGCCTTCTGGCACTAATCCTGTCTACAATCATGACATAAATTTCGAAGCAAACGTCTCTGCAGTCTCCTCTCTGGTTTGCAAGAGAATCTGTAGCTAAATCCCATTCAACACAGGGTCTTATTTATTTTGAAATTGCGAAAACCCATCTTTGTCAACCTCAGTCCCATGCAATATTGTAGCCTGTATCTCAGTATTGTCAATAACATTGCCCATTTCAATGTGAATACTGACGAAAAGTATTCATTACGTGCTTCCTTTATTCCTCAGATTCCCCAGTCAACTTTCCAATATTGTCTTCGATTGGCTGAACCTTACCCCCGTCATTCTTTTATTCCTGATATACCCGTGGAATGTCTTGTGGTTTTCTTTGATCCTATCCGCCATCAACATATTTTGTCCCCTTCTGGTCCTTCTTCGTCTTCTCTCTTCAGATCAATTCTGGCTAACTTATAACTCTGTTGCCCACTATCCACCGTGACAACATATTCACTGTCGATCCTGTTGAGAATGGTCTTTGATATCCTTTCTATATGGCTGGAACAATTCGAGGTCTATAGAACCCTGCCAACAGATGACCTGTCCTTTCTTGTTTCTAATGTCATCCCAAATTACTTCAGTAGTTGTGTCCTCAACCGATCTCACAGCTGCTACCGTGCTTTCCTTGATTAACATTGCCACACATCTCTGTTCTTTCTGACACATCTAAATCCCGGAATCTGCAAGAATCATTCCTGCATCTCCTCGAACCATGTTTCTGAAATGATCACCAGATTGAAATTCCAGGGACCAACCCATGCTGTAAGATCACCCACCTTATTCCGGAGCAAGAGCGGTTAAAAAAAAAGAATTCGGGGACGGATTATTTTCTAATCAGTGAGAAAATTCCGAAAGCCAAAGTACAAATCGATCTCGGAGTGTTACTCTAGGTTTCTCTCAAGTTTGACTTGCAGGTTGAGTCCGTGGTTAAGAAAGCAAATGTAATCTCAAGATAGTTGGAATATATAAGGAGGGAAGTGCTGCTAAAAATTTATAAAGCTCTGGTTAGGACACATTTAGAATTGTGCATCCACTTTTGCCCACACCTCAGGAAGGAGGGACTGGCACTGACGCATGTCCAGGGGAAATTCACACGGATGATCCGTGAATGGTCGGCCTAACATACGATGATGGCTGAGGATCCTGGGATGTATTCAGAGTTTGAAGGTTGAGGCGAGATCTAATAGAAACATACAAAACAATTCATGGTTTAGAAAGGGTGGAAGCTGGTAATTTGTTTGTCAGGCTGGAATACTAGGCACGGTGGGCACAGCCTGAGGATTAAAGAGGTTCAACTTAAAACGGAAATGAAGAGAAATTTCGTCAGCCAGAGAGTGGTGAAATTTATTTCGACGGAGCGCAGTGGAGACTGGGACCTTAAATGTCTTCAGGGCAGAGTTTGATATATTGTTGTGGTTTGTTCGCCGAGCTGGAGATTTTGTTGCAAACGTTTTGTCCCCTTCTAGGTGACATCCTCAGTGCTTGGGAGCCTCACAGAAGCGCTTCACGGGAGGCTCCCAAGCACTGAGGATGTCACCTAGAAAGGGGACGAAACGTTTGCAACAAAAACTCCCAGCTCGGCGAAAGAACCACAACAACGAGCACCCGAGCTACAAATCTTCTCCAAACTTTGAATTTCGATATATTCTTGATCTTGCAAGGAATTAAGGCATTGAGGAGAGTGCGTGTAACTGGAGTTGAAATGCCCATCAGCCATGGCTGAATTGTATAGTGTATTGGATAGGTCGAATGACCATACTTCCATCCCTATGTTTTATGGACTTATGAATGCTCCTGGAATTGAATTACACACATTTCAAACCAACATGCGGGTTGCCTGTAACCTCTCCCAACCTTGTAAGTCTATCCCACACCTCACTACCCTCACCTCCTGTCTGCTGCAATGACAATTGAAGTTCCCATCCGACTGTTGCATTGGATTATCTTCCCCCCGCCAAGCCACCAGGGAGCAGAAGCAATTTTGCCACCTAGGATATTGATACCCCTGTTTGTCGATAACCCACCATTCGCAAAAAGAGTTCCAATTATCCAAGAATCCAAAACTCTTACAGCTGAACCATTCCCGCAGCCTCGTGTTCACTTCCATTCTCTCCCTATTCGTAGCCTGTACCACGAACAACAAACTAGAGATAACAACTCTGTTTGTTCCAGCTCTAAGCTTACAACCAGCTCTTTGAATTTTTGCCTTAGGTCCTCACCTATCTTCCTAGTTCTGTCGGTGGTGACAACTTGGACAACGACTTGGGTTGCTTCCATTACCCACTCAAGGATCCCGATAACATGATCAGAGACATCAAGAACCTTGGCACCTTGGAGAAACCAAACCATTCGTGAGTCACTCTCGTTCCCACAAAAGGTACTTTCTGTCCTCCTGACTATGGACTCTCCAATGACTAAATCTCTGCTCCTCTTCCCCTTCCCCTCTGAGCAGCAGGGACAGACTCTCCACCAGTGATCTGTTCCCCATTGCTAAAACCCGTTTCGTCTTTCCCCAACACTATCCAAACGGATATTTGTTGCTGAGGCGTACCACCACAGAAGATCCCTGCACTGCCTAATGGGACTTTCCCTACCACTGATGGTAACCTATAGACCTTCTTCACGTGCTTGTAGAGTAACTACCTCCCTGTAACTCCTCAAATTAACTGTCTCTGCCTTCTGAAAGACCCGTCGTTCATCCAGCTCCAGCTGCAGTTCGCGAACTTGGTTCTTGAGGCAGTGGATCTGGGTGTATTTCTCACTGATGAAGTCAGCAATGAACGTGAAGTGACTTAATTAACAAACGTGCAGAAATCCTTTGAACCATCCTTGTTTATTAAGAATGATCATTTTCTTCCCATTTCAATACACAGCGTAAAACAAAAAAAATTCTTTTAAATTACGTTGTATTCCAACAGTCCAACTGGCTTGCTCTCGGTTCAGCCAGCTAAAGAGTGACACATATACTCTGTAGTTTTCTGAGTTTAGTTTGACAAGCGCGTTTGGTTTCACAAAAAAGGCATCTGGATTTTTAACTTTGACTGAAATGAACTGGGTTTCACAAAAAAGGATGTCTGGATTTTTAGCTTTGACTATAAGTGGAATAAACAATCCTATTAACAAACTCACGTGTTGACGATGAATTAATGGAAATCCCACATCAATGAGTAATGTCGCTCAGGGACTTATCTCTCTGCTCTATATAATGATTCGTGGCTTAACTGCACAGATTAACTCTCCACCCACTGACGGAAAATGCGTCATGAATTTCAATGATTTCTATCCATATTTTCTCGAAGGATATGGCATCCATTTATCATGGGTTATGGAGCCTTCTACATCCAAGATATATTTCAGGATTTTGAGAGGATATACTACCCACTACTTGCTGTCATCAGTGTCCCCCGTAAGTGCTAAGCATCCTTATTAATTTTCTAAACCGTGTTGTACTCTTCACTCAATGTCCTGAAACGTTTCCTGATCCACGTTTGTTCGTACATCGATTGCTGATTCGTCCTTACTCCCCTTGGTATATATCGTGAAGTGTAAAGCTATGTTAGTCCAGCCGACCTTGCATTGTTAACATAGTCACTACTGGAGACGAGTTGGATTGTTCGCTACTTCTTATTCTCGTGGATGTGGATCTATTTATCTATGAACAAATGAGGAAGGATCACCTGCAGTCCTCTGCAGTAGTTGGCGATATTTATTTGATAGACCATGAATATTGTGTCCAGAATTCTGCGTCTGTAGATCCATTGTATTTAATATAAGATGACAGCATATCAGACACACAGACACACAGACACACACTCTTACAGAATCTCACTCTTACAAAAATGCATATACCCACTATCACTCACATATAATCTTTCAGATTCTTTCCCAAATGCACAGAGACAGTCACTGTCTCACTTTTTCGCTGTATCTGTTACTCACGTGCACACACACGGACACACACACAGACATGTAGATACACACACACATTCACACCACAATCTAAGACAAACACGCAGATATTCAGACAGTCACACCCGCCACGCTGACAAAAACACCCATGTCGAAAAGGTTGGTGCTGGATAAGCACACGTGGAGTGGCATCATCCCAGAAGGTGGAAGACGACGTTTACAGCATCAGACCATCATCAGCAATGAGGGGATGGGACAAAGGGCCTGAGGGATAAATGGGATTTGCAGGGAAAGATAATTGAGAATGCAATTTTTAGATTGAGGTTGGCGATGATGGCGATTTTTCGGAAAGGAGGGTGGAGCGGAGAGGTGTAACAAAAATGGAGAGTTCGGACAGTTCATGAGGGCGGAGTTGATTTTGAAAGTTGGCTGTGGAATAGGGTGTTGGGAGTGGGGTGGGTGGGAAGTGAAGAAACTGGCGAAATGAACATTGATCCGGTGCATTCAGAGGGTCTCATTGGCTGAAGACAAGGAATTCTTCCTCCAGGCGTCACGAGCCGAGAGTCTGGCGGTGGAGGAGATCCAGGACTTGCACGTACTTGACTGTTAAGACGAGAATTAATGTGTTCTGTCACAGGGCGGTGGATTGTTTACTCCATGTTTCGAGAGATGATCTCAGATACGTTCCACAAGTAGCATTCCAGTCACCCTAATTTCGAGGAGAAGACACCAAAAACAATGACAAAGTAGATGACTTGTGTGGAAGCAAAGCTAAATCTCTGTGCAAATGCGAAAGGAACCTTTTGGAACATGGACGGGGGTGAGTTTGAAGGTGTGTGCGCAAGTTCTGCTCATTGAGTGATGTGCAGGAAAGTTGCCAGGAGTGGAAAATGTGGTGGTGGAGGCCGTGGCCCTAACGATGGAGTCACAGTGGTTGCTGCGAAATGCAGATAGCAGTGGAAAGAGAAATATATCCCAGGTGGCTGACATGACTGAGGGTGTAAAGTTGTAACTAGAGGTTGGTATGGTGCATGTTGAGGGGCGGGCAATTCAGACCTTGTTGCAATTGAAGGGCTCGGGTTTAAGGGCAGAGGTGAGCGAAATGGAGGAAATGCACTGGAGAACGTTTTCGACTCGGGGGAGCGGAATTTGCAGTCCTTGAAGAAGGAGGTCATCTGGGAATTTCTTTGGTGGATTAGATGCGGCAGATTAATTGTAAGGAATGGATCGAACTTTCACAGATGCCAAGGTGGGAGGAGGTGCTGTGCAGGGAGTTTTGTGAGGCAGTGGGATTCAAGTCGATGTCAGTGTTGGGTCTGTCACTGTAAAAGAAGATGGAGAGGTTCTGGAAGTGGAGGGAGGTGACCGAGATGGTGTCAGTGAATTTGAGGTCAGGGTAGAAGGTATTAGTGAGGTTAATGAATTGTTCATGCGCTCGCAGGAGCCGGAGCTGTCGCTGACATATTCTTGATGAAGCAGGGAAAATGGTGGCGATTGTGGTTCATGCAGTTGGCCAGGGGTAAACATTTTCACTGCAGGAAGTAATATGACTGGAAGAATGTTTTGTTGAAGGTGAGGTCCCGTTCAGCAATTCAGACGAACGTGTCAGTGGAAGTATAACATTTGGGCCATCGGATGAGGACGAAATTGAGGACTTACAGGCCTTTTTCATGGCAGAAGAATATGTCGAGGGTCGACATATCCATGGTGAAGATGAGGCTTGGGAGCCAGATAAATGAAAGTTATGGAGGAGGTGGATGGATTGGGTGACAGCCCGAATATATGCGAGAGAACCAAGATCAAGCTGGACAGGAGAGGGCTGAGGTATGGATTGGTACGTTCTTTCAGGAAGGAGATGTGTGAGACATTAGGTCAACCAGGGCAGTCAGGTTTGTGAATTTTAGGTCGTAGATAGAACCGGGCGATGCGATGTTGCCGGCTGAGGTTTGAGGTTGTGGATGGGAGATCCGCGTGGTGATGAGTGTGTGGGTGGTCGAGATGATGACAGTTTGGTGTTGGAGGGTGAGCTCGTGGTTCAGTGGGCAGCAGGAAAAGGCGTTCCTAAGTTGATGCCTGTCTTCAGAATCGCGGAGATTTGTGCACCAACCTACGACTGTGCTCGCTTTGTCAACTGGTTTGGTGGGTAGTGATAGTGTCAGCATTGTTCTCAGCAGTGCCTGCCTCTTCCTCGAGTATGGGGAACAGCGCATCTTCGCAGCTGCACCGGCACCATACCCAAACATTTCCCCCACGGTATTGATGACTGTATCAGCGCCATCTCGTGCTCCAACGAGTGGTTTCAACAGTACATAATTTTTATTAAGACTTTATACCCTGACCACAAATTCACCTCGACCATTTTGCAAACCTCCCTCTCTTTCCTGAACCTCCCTATTTCCGTTTCTGGCGCCAGACTCAACACAGAAAGTAATTTCCATGCTCACTTGTTTGACGACACCCTTCAGCACATCTCATCTTCTTCTGCAGATATGCCCTCGAAGTGCAACCGCTCAATCAGAGCAAGCACAGACCCCCCCCCCCCCCCCCGCCCCCAGCTACTCACCTTCTACCCCACCAACCACCAGATACAACGCATCATCCTCGGCTATTTGCGATCTACAAACAGACAATGCCACCAGAAATATATTTCCCGTCCACCCCGATCTGCCTTCCGCAGAAACCATTCTCTCTGGACTCAGTTGTTAGGTCCACAGCCCACAGCAACCCACAGTCCACTCCCAGCATCATCCCTTGCCAACTTACGACGTACAAAACCTCCACCGACACCTGTCTACTCACCACTGTCCAAGTCCCCAAAGGATCCTTCCACAACCGAAAGCGATTTAACTTCACGTCCACACGCGTCTTCTCCTGTGTCTGTTGCTCTCACTGTGTACTCCTCCGATTACAGGAGCCAGGACACTGACTTGCAGAACGTTTCGGAGATCATCACTGAGACACATGCAGAACGTCCCCATAGCCCTGTGGCGAAATACTTCATCAGTGATGAAGAAGCGTCACTCCAAAAGCGAGTGTGCTTCCAATTAAAACAGTTGGACTATAAACTGGTTTAGTGTGATTTTTAACTGTGTACACCGCAGTCCAACACTAGCATCTCCAAATCATGACTACTATTCTCCAATTACGTTATTTATACTAATTACCTAAATCAGAGTGGAGAATGCGAATTTGGAAGCTATGCATTGATTATTCTGCAATGTGATTTCTGAATGGGAAACACAGTGCACCATTGATGGATGGTGTGAAAGTTGATGATTGCAGTTTCTTCCCTCTTCAAACTTTAAGTCTTATATCAAAGTTTCTATTTCCACAGTTAATATAATGACGATTGTGATCCTGTTCCGTGGGATGTGCGGACTCTCCAGTTGTGTTACTCTCTATCTGATGGCCATGGCAATGGCAGATTTACTGGTGGTCATCCTTGACCTGATATTAAGACATATTCCGATTGTTTATTCAGACGTCTTTATTTTCTTGGAGGATATAGATGTGTGCAACATTCATGCTGTCCTACTTTATGCAGCATCCGATTGTTCAGTCTGGTTCACTGTCACATTCACCTTCGACCGCTTGGTGGCCATTCGTTGCCAGAAGTTGAAAACTAAATATTGTAATGAGAAAACAGCGGCGGTTGTGCTCGGAACAGTGACTGTACTGAGCTGTTTAAATAACATCAGCTGGTATTTTATGTATAACGGTCATTATGGTTTAACTAATCGTCCTATGTTTTGTGGTATAGAATTGAGTGATGATAATTTAGAGTTATGGGCCATAATTGAAATTGTTCACTACATTCTCACACCCTGTCTCCCATTCTTCCTGATTCTGCTGCTCAACATTTTCACTGTCAGTCATATTGTCGTGAGCAGCAGAGCCCGCAGGAGACTCCGGGTGTACAGCAATGGGGAGGGTCCCAGAGATGTGGAAATGGAGAATCGAAGAAAATCAATTGTTCTTCTATTTCTGATTTCTGGCAACTTCATCCTGCTGTGGGTAGTGTTTGCCGTGAATGCAATGCTTGAACGAATGGATAATCTGGGCTATTTGATTTATGTGCCCGAATATGTCCTAGAATTAGGATTTATTCTCCAGCTCCTGAGTTGCTGCACAAACACTGGAATCTACGTCGTGACTCAGAAAAGGTTCAGAGTACAATTCAAGAATTTGGTGATATATCCCTTCAGTCTGATCACTCATTTAATAAACGGCAAGATTAACTCTTGCTCCTAGTCCCAATCACACGCCCTACTTCACAACGACGATTTAGACTAATTGACATTCGATATTCCAACTGTAATCCGACTAGACCCTTGCACAGCATTAGGAGTATATCTTGTCTTCCTTCCTTCCAAGTGAACCTGCAAACCAAATTATGGAAACCCCGAAGCAGGACTCACAACTCTCTCATGGCTTCAAAATTCCGAATTCCTCCCTAATTGTGGAAACAATCTATGCCCCTTCTCCTTGCAATCAAATTGCATCTCGTTCTATTTTTTTCCACATTGTATTCCATCTTAACTTTATAGTTGGCTGTCTTGTTGCGAAAGCTTGGAGAATAATATGGCTATTCGATGTTGATTGACACAACGATTAAAAATAGGTATGGATAAAATCTGTTGTGGTTTTCAGACAATCCTTTGACATAAATATTAAAAATATTGTCTTCAGACTTCCTTTCCGACCAACTCGCCCTCCTATCGAACCCTTTCTAATTTAGAATATAGTTTATACATCTAAACATCCCTTGAACATTCCTAACCTCAAATTGTATGTCATTGTTTTCGATCAGTCACTTCATTCTCCACTCTCTTCGTCTGCCCTAGTCCCTCAGCATCCTCCCCAACTTGTTAACAGTCCTGCCAGACTGCAAGCTATATGATTGAACTTTTAGAACTTTTCCAAACTTTCGTTCCCCTCAGTCTACACTCTAGTCGTCTCTTGGCAAAATTCACAGTTCAAAGGCGATTTCCTTTAATTCATACCCCTTAAATCTTGGCGTGAAGCAAAAACCATTCACGCAGACGTAACGTTAATAATTGACGCAGCAATCTCTGCCATTTGTGCAAGAGTGTTCCAAATATTTTGCACCCTTTGCGTGTAGCAGCTCTTTCGAAAGTCTCACTTGAACAGTCTCGTCCTAAATCGCAGAACATGCCCCCAGTTCTAGAGCCAAAAAGGCGTGGATAGGCTATCTCTTTAAATAAATTAGAGTGGTGCTGGAAAAGGATAGCAGCTCAGGCAGCATCCGAGGAGTAGAATAATCGATTTTTCAGGCAAAAGCCCTTCATCAGGAATACAGGCAGGCTGCCTGTAGAGTGGAGAGATCAATGTGAAGGGGTGGGGCTGGGGAGAAAATAGCATAGAGTACAATCGGTGAATGGAGTGTGGATGAAGGTGATATGTCAGAGAGGAGGGTGGGGGAAGGTAGCAAAGAATACAATTGGGGAATCGATGGGGATGAAGGTGAAAGGTCAGAGAGGAGGGTCGGGTGTATAGGTGGAAACGAAGATCCTTCATTTCACCTTCCCCCACGTCACCCCAGTTCCAAACCTCCATCTCAGCACTACCCCATGTCCTGTCCTACCTGCCTATCCATCTATCCACTCTACCCACCTCTCCGACGTATCACCTTCATCTCCCCCCAATTTATTCATTGCATTCTCTGCTCCAGTCCCAACTCCCTTCTCTGAACGATCACCTCCATCCCGACCCCCATTCATCTATTGTACAGTATGCTACTTTCTCAATACCCCCACCCCCTCACATTTGTCTTTCCATTCTGCAGGTCACCTCCCTCTATTCCTCATGAAGGGCTTTTGCCCGAAACGTCGATTTTTCTGTTCCTCGGATGCTGCCTGACCTGCTTTGCTTTTGCTGCACCACTCTAATCAATGTAAGAATTAAAAAGAGATGGATAACTCAGGAGATATTTCGAGATGTGTTGGAAATCATGAGAGTATGAAAACTACCATTCGGGAATTTTACCTGAATTCGTAATCAGGTCAATGAATTAACAGAACAACTCATATTGAATGAATATATTTTAGTTGACATGACGGAGACATGGTTACAGGATGGCCATGACTGACAGTTAATTCTCGGCGTTTCAGAGTATTCAGAAGGACTGATAGGAAGGTAAAGGAAGTGGTGTAGCTCTGACATTCAGTGAAAACTCCCGAATAAGTTTGAATTCATTTGGGTGGCAATTAGAAATTCGAAGACAAAAAAACTCACTGATATGCACAGTCCAAAGGGCAGAAAATAATGACATCACACGGGAGTGAGCAAAAAGAAATAAAGAAAAGAAAAACAACTAATGCCTGCAAAATGACATGGCAATTATCACGGGGGATTTTAATCTCATTTGATTCTTCGAACCAGCTCTGTCTGGGCCGCCTTCTGGACGGATTATGTTGAGTGCATCCGAGACAGTACCTTTGAACAGAATGCAATGAAACTGAAGAAGGAGCAAACAATCCTTGTGCATTCCCTGTGTAATGAGACAAGAATAGTTAATGACCCCATAGTTTGGGATCCTCTTGGAAGGAGCAATCACAGTATCGATGAATTCAGAACACAGATGGGCATGTGAAGGTAAAAGCAAAAAGCCGAGTTCTGTGCTTAATCAACAGAGACTACAATCGACTGTGGGGTAACTGGGCTAAAGGAGATTAGAAACAAGTATTTTATGGTGGGACAGTTGACTTGCAGTGGAAGACATTTAATGCAATTTTCTAAAGATTTTAGGAAAAGTATATTCAGTGAAAATGAAGGACTGAAAGAAAATAGATAATCTGGCATGGGTGTTTTTCGAAAAAAACAAGTAGTCTACCCAATTAGAACAGAAGGCATACAAATTGGTCAAGAATAGCAGGAAAAAAAATGGAAAAATAAATTAAAGGTCACCAGAAACTCACAAGCATCGTTATAAAGAAAATGATCAACGAACACGAGAAAAAAAAAACACGAGCACAAGCTTTGAAGATGGAAAGCAAAAATGTCCATAAAATATAAAACAAAAAGAATTGCTAAAATAAACGTTGATCCTTTTGGAGGATGAGAAGGGGCATTTAGTTAAAGATAGGATGACTTGGCTCAGGCATCGAATATGTATTTTTCATCGATCTCATGCCAGTAATTCACAAAGTGATGAAGATGGATGACGGCATGGAAACAATCATTATCCGTGTCCTGTTAGACATGCTAATGGAGCTCCTGTAGCGAGGTCTCGTGGCCCTGGTGGAATGCATCCCAGAGCAGCAAAAGAGATGGCAGGAGAAACACAAAGTGCACTTGAATATTTTTCCAAAATTCGCTGGACACTGGGGCAGTTCGAGTAGATTGGAAAAGTGCAAGTGTGAAACCACTTTTGAAAAAGGAAATTAGACAAAATATGTACTGGGCAATCGAACGTTTCGCTTAATCTTCGTCATGGGGAGATGTTTCAGTCTAATATACAGGAAGAAATAGCAGACGTTTTGATCGAAATTCTCCCATTGAGCGGACGCAGCATGTATACATGAAAGGCAGGGCATACTTAACAAGTCTTTGGAATTCTATGAAGACATGCTTAGCAAGGTGGACAGCGGTGATCCAGTGGATCTGGTGCAGCTAGGTTTCCAAAACACTAGGACAACGTGCCACACAAAGTCTGCTGCTTAACACAAAGATGCATGGTGTTAAGTGTTAATATTAGAAAGGCTACAGAATTGGTTGACTAACAGGAAGCAAAAAGCGGTGATAAATGATTGGCAAACTAGTTGGCAATATGTAACTTGTGGTGTGACTCAGGCAGTAGTGTTGGGACTGCAATTATTTACAATTTATATGAATGATTTGGAGCTGGGGATCACTTTTAGTGTGTCAAGTTTGCAGGTGGAACTGAAATAAGTGACAGGTCAAAGTGCACAGAGGTCTTTGAAACCTTGCTGAGGAACAAAGATGCTTGAAGCGAATGACCAAAGCCGTGGCAGGTGGAATACAATGTCAATAAATGGGAAGGCCTACACTTAGTTAAGAGTAACAGTAAAAAAAAGATGATTGTTTAAATTGAAAAATGTTGCAGCACGCTGTAAGCAGAGGGGCCCGGGTGTCCTTTTACATGAATCACAGAGCCCTTGGTCTGCAGGCAGAAGAGGGAATTAGGAAGGTAAATGAAATTTTTGCCTTTCATTGCTGAAGGGATGGTGTGTTAAAGCAGGGACATCTTGTTGCAGCTTTAAAAGGCGTCGATAAGGGCACATCTGGAATACTGCTTGCAGTTTCGGTTTCCATACATGAGAAAGGATGTACTATCACTACAAGGGCTGCAGAGAAGGTACAAGAGGTAAATTGTGGAGGTGAGGGGGGCCGGCCTATGCGGACGTACTGAGTAGACTGGCATTATATTCATTCGAATTTTGAAGAATGAGTAGTGATCTTACTCAAACAAATACAATTATGAAGGGAACAGATCAACTCGAAGCAGAGAGGATTTTTCCATAGGTAGGTGAAACGAGGACAAGAGGGAGTAGCATTAAAATCATGGGGAGCATAGTTAGGACTTAATTGGAAAGGAATTTCATCATCAAGAAGGTTGTATATCTGTGTAAATCCTGTCGCAGTGAAGTAATTGATGCCATTTTTATCAACTTTTTAAAACATAAGACAGGCTTTTAAACAAGGAAGAAATTAATGATGATGGTGACAGTGTGGCTAAGTGGAGCTGAATCCACGAGAAAATCAGCAGCAATTTAATTGAATGGCGGAGCACGCTCCAAGCATCAGATGGCCTACTTCTGCTCCTAATTCTCATGTTATTAGGTTAATTTCCCTACAACGTGGCAACAGGCCATTCGGCCCAAGAAGTCTACATGAACCCTCCAAAGAGTAACCCACACACACCCATTTCCCTCTGACCTAACACTGGGCAATTTAGTATGGCCAAATCGCCTGATCTGCAGATCTTCGTTACTGTGGGCAGAAATCGCAGCACCTGGAGGAGACCCACGCCGAGACTGGGAGGCTGGAATCGAACCCGTGCCCCTGGTGCACTGAGTCACCAGTGCTAACCACTGGCGCACCATGCCATGTTTACATGTGCACAATATTCTGAAACCAAAGACAAGGAGGTAGAGTTAATTTCATGAGCAAGCGTGAAATGACAGCTGCACTAAGAAAAGAAATTGACATGAACGATCAGAATATTGAATTATTCCACTTGAAAATTAAAAGCAAGGAAGGAAGGTTAAACATGTACAGATTGAATATTGAAGTAGGAGGATGCCATTCAGCCATTCGAGCCTGCACCGTCACCCATCACTATTATGACTGATGGTAAGACTCACGAACCGTGATTTCTCTCCATAACGTTTGATAACAAGACGGCCTCAAGTGCTATACCCAGACTCTACTTTACCACATTTCATGCTTCCTGTGGTAATGATTTACACAGGTTCACCCTGCATTTACGTCCGAAATTGTCCACCCGAATCCTCAGACAGTGACCCCTACTTCTGGACGTACCAACCATCGGGAACATCGTCTCTGCATCTACACCGTCTCTTCTTCTTAGGTTGTTCTTAGTCTATATGAGGTCGACGCTCAATCAACAGAACTCAACGAAAAAAAGCATAACTGAGTAAATGTCTGCTCATACGTTCGTTCCACCATCCCCGGAATCACCCTAACAAACCTTCACTGCACTCCCACGAGAGCAAGAACATTCATCCTCAAAAAAGCAGACAACCTTTCGATGTGACCAAACCAAGGTCTTCATTAAGTGCCACAAAACATCCCTGTCCCTGCACTCGCAGTGAATGCGAACATGATGTTTGCCTTGTTTACCATCTGATACATGGGTGCACAAGAAGTCCAAGGTCCTACTGCACACTTGCCTCCTCCAAATTCGCAGCCATTTAGTTCGTAATCTGCCATCTTGTTTTTGCATTCGAAGTGAATATTCTCATATTTTTGCCAATGACACAACATCCGCCATTGCTTTGCACACTCAGCCGATCTGTTCACAAGATGCTGATGGATCTCTGCATCTTCGAAGCATTTTACCCTCCCATCGAACGTGATGCTGCCTGCTAGATTTGAGATGTTACATTTTGCTCCCTCATTCAAATCATGAACATATATTGTGAAAAAGCTTGGATACTAGAACGAATCATTCTGACACCATACCAGTTATTCTCTCCCAAATAAAAAAGAAATATTACTTCCTCTTCTTTGCTTGCTCTTTGTCAAACAGTTTTCTATTCAGGCACTTTGTCAAGCCTGTGTGCGTTAATCTTGTGCTATAATCTCTTATGTGCAGCTTGGTTAAACATTTTGTGAAATTCCAAATAGACCACATCGACTGGCTCACTCTTGCCAACTCGACTGGTTACATCTTCATAGAATGTCAGAGTAATTTATACGCCTCAGTGTAGTCCTTCCAAAATAGGGCATAGCACAAACCGAAAAATAATGAGGGATTGTGAGAAGGGAGCAGAATTAATTATGTGTGACGTGAACACGCGAATTGATTGAATTAATTAATTGGGCAAAGGAACCTTGATGAAAGTCTCATGCACTGTCTGAGAAATGGCTGACTGAAGCAGCATGCTGTAGATCCAGAATGCAAACAGTTTGTTTTTAGATTTTCTAACATCTCACGGTCCTTAAATAGACTTACTGTGAAAGATGCGCTTGAAAGGAGGGATCACAATCTGCCAGAGAAGAAATTCTTTTGAAAAAGTGAAGAAAGCGTCACATTCAAAAGGCAAAGCTTTGGACAACGTAATTATACAGATCTGAGGAATGAGTTGGCTCAGCTAGGCTTTGGCAAACAATATTATAGTGTAGAACTTCAGAGCAACTTATGGCAGCTGAGTAGAGAGATGCAACATATGGCAGCATTAAATTATCATTGTGAGAGGAAAAGGAATTGTAAAAATTAAACAAAAGTCATACGTGAATTGATAAGGAATTCATGGATAACAAAAAGGCAAAGGCGAGGGCATTTCATACTCAAAAATGTAAAAGAACTCTCGAGAATTGGGAGAACTTTAAAAGTCAGCAAATGGTCTCTAAAAATGAAATCAAAAGAGCTAAATGAGCACAAAAAATCCTATAAGCATAAACCTTCAATACTGATGCTACTTTCATCAATACTGATATAAAAAAAATGAAGAGAGTACTGAAAATAATTGATTGACCTTTCGAGAACGAAATGGCGGGTAATGAGGAGGAACTGAGAAATTCCAGAGGCTGTAAACCTCTAAAAGCACGAAGAGTTTCTGGAGTTGCATTGGCTTCCAATACGCGTTGTCAAAATTCGTTCAATTATCCTCTTCAGAACTGATTTAGTTTTTCTTTGGGTTCTCCCTTCCCTCTATGCATTCACTATAATGCAGTTCTATTTTATACTGTTCCAATTCTCAAAATCCTCTATTGAGAGTGAACGATGCATTTTGTGGACTTGATCTGGACATGCTGTTTGCCTCAGACAATGGCTACATTCATTGTTCGATCCCTGCATCGCAAATGGTACAGAGAATGCCTCCATATATTGTTTTCTCAATATTCAGTGAGTTGCCAGCAGGTCCTCCATATTATGGGAATTTCAACAAGCAGGTGAATGCATTTATCAATTTATGCCAACGTCCCTCCACCTACAGGCTTAGAAGGAAAGTGGTTGAGTCCAGAATTTGGAAGACTGTGTTCACAGTACACAGTGCTTGATCAGACTTTATCCTCCAGAATCCTCAGTAATGCACAGTAGCATTATCCCTCAGAGATGAAACTTTGTAGATGAAGGTCCCGTTAATCTCAAAGTTGTGATAAAAGTGTACAAAATTAAAACTCACACAACACCAGGTTATAGTCCAACAGGTTTAATTGGAAGCACAGTTGCTTTCGAAGCGATGCTCCTTCATCAGGTGATAGTGGAGGGCTCGATCGTAACACAGAATTTATCGCAAAAAATTTGCAGTGTGTTGCAACTGAAATTATACATCGAAAAATTGATTGTCTGTTAAGCCTTTCATCTGTTGGAATACATTGATCATTTCACTTCTTTCATGTGTAAATCACAAAACCCTTTTTTTAAAGTTCATTCTCAGGTTAGCTGTTAGCAACGGTGAGAGCGAGACAATATGTTGAATGTGATAGCTCCCTGTGGTCTCTGTCTATGACATGATGTTTAGATTGATTCTAATGTAAAAAGTGAGATAACAGAGTTTTACATATATTCATGGAGTTTTTCAGCTCAGAGATCTACATGAATGTATGCAGTTTTGTGTTGCAGGCAAGGATGTACGGAGGCATGGTACATTGGGGAAACCAAGCAAAGGCTACGCCAACGGCTGAATGGGCACCGCACAACAATCAACCGACAGGAGGGTTCCCTCCCAGTGGGGGAACACTTCAGTGGTCCAGGACATTCAACTTTGGACCTTCGGGTGACCATCCTCCAAGGTGAACTTCGGGACAGGAAGCAGAGGAAAGTGGCCGAGCATAGGCTGACAGCTACCTTCAGTACCCATAGGGATGGTCTCAACCGGGACTTTGGGTTCATGTCACATTACAGGTGATCACCATTGCACTACACACACACACACTCTCACATACACACGGACACAGGTACACACAGACGCGCACACAGACACCCACACACACCGTTATAGACACACACTCCCACACTCACACATGCACCCCCTCACAGACCTAAGACATTCTGCACTCACTACACACACATACACACACACACTTTCTCACCCTCACAACCCCCACCCCAGACAGATACACACACAGACAGACAAAGACCCACATGCATACGTATATTTTGTGGGATGAATTTGTACTTGCGGAGTTACATTGCACTTTGCTCAAAAACTGCATACTTTCATCGAGATATCTGAGCACAAAAAATGCATGAATTTATGTAAAACTCTGTTATCTCACTTTTTAGATTAGAATCAATCAAAGTTATCCATGCATAACTTTCCTCCTATGTCCTTGAGTGGGTTAACCATTTATCTCGTTACTCTCTTGCTCCTTATATATGAATACAAGGCCTCAGGATTTTACTTAACACAGTTTGCTAAAGATATCTCGTGATCCTTTTATCCTTCTGAATTCCCCTTTCCCGATTAGTCCTAAATTCTCAATGTTATTACAAAGGTTTGTCCGTCTTCAGTCTCCTAGATCTTGTTTCCTTTTTCTTCTGAGCTAGTCTCACAGTTTCATCTGTCATCCGTGGTTCCTTAATCTTTGCAAGATCAATTTTCGTTTTGCCAGGAACATGTTTCCTCTGCAATCGAATGAACTGTTCTCTAAAATCCCCACTCCTATCAAGTATGGATTTCACTTCAGTCAGCTGTTCCCATTCTAAATTGCCCAGCTGCTGCCGACTTTTGGAATAGTAGTCCGGACCCCAATTTAGCATTATTTTATGAGGACCACTCTCACCTTTGTCCATGAGTATTCTAAAACGTATATCCTTGTTACCACTATTCCCAAGATAATCCCCTACTGAAACGTCAACCACCTGGCTGGTCTCATTCCCCAACACCACGTCCAGTATGGCCTCTTTCCAAATTAGATTATTTATACACTGCTCTAGAAAACCCTCCTGGATGGTCCTGACAAATGCTGCTTCATCGACACCACTAATACTAAGATTGGAATCTCCGGTCGCCACTACCCTCTTGCCCAAAGTCTTTCCATAATCTGTTTATATATTTGCACCTCGAAATCACGCTCTTTATTGGGAGGCCTGTAGTATATCCCCAACATTGTTACTGCACTCTTCCTATTTCAGAGGTTGCCCATATTGCCTCACTGCTCGAGTCCTCCGTCGAAGCCCCCTTTGTGACAGAAATGCAACATTTCCACCAATTTTACTGCCCTCTCTATCCGGCCTGAAGCATGATATCCTGGCAAATTTAGTTGTCTATCATTGCACAAAATATAGTGTCTTGGGACTGAAGACGATTTAGCGATCGGAATCGGTAATTGGCTAGCTGAAAAAGACAGAGTGTGGTGATTGATAGGAAATGTTCACATTGTAACTCAGTTATAAGTGATGTGCCACAAGGATCTGTTTTGGGGCCACTGTTGTTTGTCATGTCTATTAATGATCTGGATGTGCTGCCGTTCACTGGTAGGGCGATTGAGTTTCAAAACCACGAGGCATGCTGAAACTGTAAAAGAGACGGGTAGTGCTGCACCCGGGTTTTGCTTATAGTTCTGGCCACGAAATTATAGGAAGGATGTGGAAGCTTTCGATAGGTTTCAGAGAGGATTTACCAGGATACTGACTGATATGTAAGGATGGTCGTATGACGCAAGACTGAGGCAACTGAGGCAGTTTTCGTTGGAGAGAAGAACATTGAGAGGCAACTTAATCAAGACGTGCAAGTTATTCAGAGGCTCAGATACGGTGGACAATGGAAGCCGTTTTACCCAGGATGGTGACAACTAACATATCGTTAATTGAAGTGTGAGAGTTTCAGGACAGATTTCAGGGTAGTTTCTTTACACAGAGAGTAATTGGCTCGTGGACTGACCAGTCTGCAAGAATAATAGACTCTCCGACACAAATGGCATTTAAATAGGCATGGGACATACATATGGATATTAACAGTACGGCGTAGGTTAGATGGGCATCAGATTAATTTCACAGGTTGGCGCAACATCGAGGGTCAAAGGCCCGGTACTGTGCTGTTACATTCTATGTTTTATGCCATATTTTCTGTGCCCTTCCCTCAACCAAGTCTCTGTAAAGGGAAGAATGTCATTCTGACAGGTACTACCCGAAGGCCGACGTACATCTACCTTTCCTAACAAAGTTCCTGCATTAAAATAAATGCATCTTAGGCAATCACTCCCTTTTCGATCATCATGACCACCTTGCCTTAACTTCTCATGAGTCACGTTGACTGCAATTTGTAGAACCTTCTAGCCTTCAGTTAGTACCTCCGTGCTGTCCACTACCCTCCACATTTGGTTCCCATCCGCTGCCACATTAGTTTAAATCCACCACAACAGCGTTAGAAAAAGCATCCCCAAGGACATTGGTCCAGTCCGACCCAGGTGCAGACAATCCAAATTGTCATAGTTCCATTTAGCAAGAAGCAGGTCTGAAATCTCAAACGTACGAACTCCTGCCCAGGAACATCTCTGAAGCTGCATATTCATCATGCCCATGTTTTAACATGGAATCTGATGAGCATTAGGCAATCTTTGCAATCCTGAGATTACTACCTCGGAGGTCTTACTTTTAAACATTGCTCTCAACTCCCTTCGTACTGCGTGTAGGTTCTCACCCCTTTTCCTACCTCAACCATTGCTATCTATATGCACCACGATAACTGGTTGTTCATCCTCCATCTTCAGAATGTTCTGCAGCCGATTTGAAACATCCCTGACCCGTGTACCTGTGAGGCAACATACCATTCTAGAGTCTCGTTTCCACCACAGCACCGACTATCTATTCCCGTTACAATTGAGTCTGCTCTGACTATAGCCCTTGCACACATTTTCCCACCCTTCTCTACAGCAGAGCCAAGCTAGGTGCTCTGAACCTCACTGATGCTGCTTTCCCCTGGGGTGCCATCTCCTGCAACAGTATTCAAAATGGAATACCTGTATTGAAAGGAAATGACACGAAGGCGAAACCTGTGCTGCATTCCAGCTCTTTCTCTGCAGTTTCGTCACGGATTCCAATTCTCCCTCAGCAATGCTAATATATGGTGTGAGAAATTCACTAAACGTACTATCCAGAACTCCCTCAGCATCGCATAAGCTCCAAATTGAGCCCATCCACAGCTCCAGAGATGTCATGCGGTCGAACAAGTGTTGCAGCAAGACACATGTCCCGCACGTGAAGGAGTCAGGGACATCAGGTGTGTTCTTAAGCTTCAACATTGAAAAACCGAAGGGAAAAACGGGTTATTTCCTGCCATTTGAAATGGTATGGTTAACGGAGATGAAGTAATAACAAACAAAAGGAAAAGCTTTTACCAATCACAGGATAAAAACGTAAAACCTGATTCACAGTACACAGAGTCCTTTGGCTTGGATTAGAGGAAGAATGAGGTTGGGACACATTACACGTACAGTTACTCGGGTTTATCCACTCACCAAATATATCAGTTCACTCACCTTCCAAGTGCGCATTTTGACCGCTCCCACTCAGCTCTTTGCTCTCATAGCTCTTGCAAATGGAGGCCTGATACTTCAAGTGAGAAACTATCCTTAAAGACAGGCCTCTGGTCCTCTTTATCTCTGTTTCTCTCCATGGCTCCTGTGAGAAATTAGTTTAATCCCACCCCAACAATATCATCAAAAGCAACGGTGAGGAAATTGGTTCTCGTCCAGCTCAGGTGAAGACTGTGCAGTATGTAATAATCCCACCTGCCCTAGAAACAGGCTCAATGTCGCAAAACTCAGAATCGTTCTTCCTGCACAATTGCTCAAGCCATGCATTTACCCTGCTTATTCTTTCATTTCTACTCTGACGAGCAAGTGGCACTGGTACACTCCTGTTATTAGTACCTCTGAGGTCGTCCTTTTTAACTTGGCTCCCAACTCTCTAAACTCTGCTTGTCGGGCCTGCATCCATTTTAACTCCATCATTGGTGCCCATATGCACCACAATAATTGGCTGTTCACCCACCCCCTTCAGGATGTTGTGCGGTCAGTCTGAGTGCACCTATGAGTCAACATACCATTGGGGAGTCTTGTTTTCGACAACAGAACCATACTCCCTAAAATACATCGGTTCACTCAAAGCTCGAAAGCCACTGACGATCGCGTTTCGTCCCTCTTAATTGGGACAATTTACCTTCCCGTCAGCCATTAGACTCCTCTCTCTCTCTCTCACTCTTTCTATCACACACACACACACACACTCTCACTGTCTGTCCTCCCCAAAAATGATGGTCGTTCCTAGCTACCTTGCAATTCCCGAAACCCCGTCTGATCCTTGCCTCTTCAACCTTTAGTAATATTGTTCTTCCTGTGGACGAGATGCCCCACATCTTTAGTTATCTGAGATTCTTTCAAACTACCATCCCTTTCTTACCTTGTTGGGACAAAAATGGCTCGCAATTTCAGTAGATGCTTCTAAAAGAAAAACCTCATTTTGTTTTGCATTTCCCTCAATGCTTCTCAATATAGGTCCCTCAGTTCTTGCCGAAAAGCAATCTATTTCCCAAGCCCCCATTAAAAAAAAATCCCATACTGTCTGCTCCTATCGTTCTCCATGTGGAGAGTAAATGTCATGGAGTTGTGATCACTATCACTAAAATGCTGTCCCATTGAGAGATCTGACAGCAGGCCACGTTCGTTGCCACGCAATAAGGACACCGGTCACGTCCTCTATTTCCTACATTCTGCAAGAGGAGCATGTAACTGCGCTTGCCTCCATTCTTTCTGCTCTAACTTACACAGAGTGATTGGGTAACTGAAAATTAAAATTAAAGAGAATGCTGGGAACACTTCTTCAGGCGTCGGGGCTACCATTTACCGAGAGATGCGAGAGAGGAGCAAAGGACTGCTGGGATGTTGAGTCTGAAATTTTCAAACTTTTACTTCAGACGTGGGGACTTCGATTTGCCGAGAGGTGCGAGAGTGGTCAAAGGACTGCTGGGAAGTTTTTAAGTGGGTGAGATCTGTACATGAAGAACGGGTTGCACCTGAACTGGAGGGGCTCTAATATCCTGGGTGGGAGATTTCCTCGTGTGATTCGGGAGTGTTTTTGCTAGTTTGAAACGGTGGTGGGAATCAGAGCCACATGTCTGAGAGGGGGTCAGTTGTAGAAGGTGCTATGACGGGAATTATTGAATCTGTTGGGAAGATTTGTCACGCGATGAAACGAAGGGATCGGTTAAAGTGCGTCTGCTTTAATGCAAGGAGTATCCGAAATAAGAGTGACGAAATTACAGCATGGATCAGTCCTTGGGCCTTCGATGTTAAGGCCATAAGGGAGTCATGGGTTTCACGGGGGCAGGAATCGTTGCTTGATGTTCAAGCATTTAGAACTATTAAGAAGAACAGTGAGGATGGTAAAACTGAAGGGAGTGTATCATTACTCATGAGAGAGTGAATCACACGTCCAGAAACGAAGGTTGTTGAGGAAGATTTGTTTACTGAGTCAGTATGGGTGGAAGTTAGGAACAGCAAGGGAAAAGCCACCGCATTGGGGGTTTTATACAGACCACCGAATTGCAGTAGAGAGATTGAAGAACTCATAGGTGGGCGGATGCTGTAAAATTTCAGAAGGAGCAGGCTTGTTCTTATGTGTGACTACAACTTTCCCAATATCAACTGGAACCTCGTAAGTACAGATGGTTTGGATGGAACGGTTTTTGTTAGGTGTGTTCAGGACGGTTTCCTGACTCAGACCGACGAAGAGAGAGGCCATTTCAGATTTGGTGCTCGGCAACGCGACAGGAAAGGTGTCAGATCTCACGATGAGGGAGCACTTTGGTGACAGTGATTACAGCTGCCTCACATTTAGCATAGACTTGGAGAGTGAAACGAGGTGTTACTGCGGGAAGATATTTAATTGGCGAAAAGGAAATTATGACGCTATCAGACAGGATTTGGGAAGTACAGACTGGGATCAACTGTTCCACATAAAGGGCACAGTAGACATGTGGAGACTAGTTAAGGAGCAGGTGTTGCGAGTGATGCACGAATTTGTTCCCCTGGGA
Source organism: Hemiscyllium ocellatum (assembly GCF_020745735.1). Lineage (NCBI taxonomy): Eukaryota > Metazoa > Chordata > Chondrichthyes > Orectolobiformes > Hemiscylliidae > Hemiscyllium > Hemiscyllium ocellatum. Next base: position 403,093 of record NW_026867550.1, read on the forward strand.
CAGGTGAGAAGGGGTAATATTAAGGAACCTTGGATGATGAGAACAGAGGAACTTCTTGTCTAAAGGAAGAGATCAGCTTACGTAGGTGGAGCAAGCACAGCTTTAGAGTAAGACAGGTTTGCTAGAAAAGAACACAGAAGTGAACTGAAGAGAACCAGGAGGTGGCAAGTAAAAGGATTGGCAAGAAGGATGAGGGAGAAACCAAAGGCGTTTTACTCATAGGTGAGGAATAAAAGAAAGATCCGGGGGAAGGTAGTGCCGATCAGGGATAGCGGAGGGAAATTGAGCTTTGAATCTGAGCAAATAGGAGAAACCCTAAGTAAGTGTTTTGCTTCGGTTTTCACGAAGGAAAGGGAACTTGTTGTAAATGAAAATTTTGAGGGCCTGGAATACAGTCTTGAACAGATCAAGATTGATGAAGTTGATGTGCTGGACATTTCTGGAAAATATTAAGGTTTATTGTGTTCACAGAGCCAGGCCAGATTTATCCTAGGTGGCTCTGGGAACCAATAAAGGATGGTGCTAAGTCGCTGGCGGGAATATTTGCCTCCTCAATCTCCATGGGAGTCGTTCCAGATGATTCGAAGGATGCGAGTGTAGTTCCTCGGAGAAGGGAATAGAGAAATTCCTGGCAATTACAGAACAGGCAGTCTTACATCTGTGGTCAGCAAAGTGTTGGAAAGAATTCTGAGCGATAGGATTTATAAATATTTGGCAAAACATAGTGGGATTAAAGGCTGTTAGCATGGTCTTGTGAGGGACAGGTCATGCCTCACGAACCTTATTGAGTTCTTTGAGGAGGTGTCAAGACAGATCGACGAAGGTCGAGCAGTGAAAGTAGTGAAATTGACTTTCAGCAAGGCATTTGATATGGTTCCACATGGTAGGTTCTTTCATAACGTCAGAACGTATGGTATAGAGGCAAATTTGCCGATATGGATTCAGATTTCGCTGGCTGACAGAAGGCAGTGTGAGGGTGTAGGTGGAAAGTATTCTGCCTGGATGTCAGTGTTGAGTGGGATAGCACAAGGCTCTGTTCTTGGGTATCTGATCATTGTAGTTTTAATAAATGACTTGGATGAGGAGGTTGATGGGGGAATTAGTAAATTTGCAGATCACATAAAGGTTGGAGGTATTGTCGGTAGTATAGAGGGCTACTGCAGGCCGCAGCGCGACATTGACAGGATGCAGAGCTGGGCTGAGAAATGGCAAGTGATGCAGTTTGGACGTTCCAACTCGAATTCTGAATATAGTATTAAAGACAGGATTCTTGGCAATGCAGAGGAACAGAGGCATCTGGGTTTGCAAGTATGTTGATCCCTCAAAGTTGCCACTCAAGTGGATAGGGTTGTTAAGAAAGCATGTTGTGTTTTGGCTTTCAATAAGAGGGGGATCGAGTTGAAGAACCGTGAGGGGTGCTACATCTTCCGAAGTCCCCGGTGAGACCATACTTGCAATATTGTGTGCAGTTCTGATCGCCCGACTATAACAAAGATACAAATGCTTTGGAGAGGGTGCAAAGAAGGTTTACCAGTATGCTGCCTGGAGTGGAGGGCTTGCTCTGTGAAGAAAGGTTGAATAAGCTCGGACTTTTCGCTCGGGAGAGACGGAGGAAGAGAGGAGACCTGATCGATAATTAGATTACTTACAGTGTGGAAACATGTCCTTCAGCCCAACAAGTCCACACCAACACGCCAAAGGGCTCAACCCACCCATACATTTACCCCTTAACTAAAGCTACGGGCATATTAGCATGGCCAATTCACCTGACCCGCACATCTTTGGACTGTGGGAGGAAACCGGAGCACCCGGAGGAAACCCACGCAGACACGGGGAGAACGTGCAAACTCCACACAGTACAGTCCCCGGAGGCAGGAATTGAACCCGAGTGTCTGGCGCTGTGAGGCAGCAATACTAACTACTGTGCCACCGTGCCGCCCACTTAGATTACTTACAGTGTGCAAACAGGCCTTTCGGCCCAACAAGTCCACACCGACCCGCCGAAGCGCAACCCACCCATACCCCTACCCCTATGAGTGGAATAGATAGATTCAATAGCCAGAGGCATTTCTCCAGGGCAGGAGTGACTGGAACGTGGAGTCATAGTTTGAAGATATGAGGAGGAAGGTATAAACGAGACTTCAGAGATGTTGGAAGCAGAGTCATTGGGGACATTTAAGCGACTGCTAGACATGCACGTGGATAGCAGTGAGTTGAGGGCTGCGTAGGCTAAGATAATATATTTTAAATTAGGACGAAATGTTGACACAATATCGTGGGCCAAAGAGCCTGTTCTGTGTTGTACCTTTCTATGTTCTATGTTATAAAAACAACCTGAACTCACACAATCCACACACGTTCTATATTTTTAGAGGAGGACTTCTAAAGCACTGCAACAAACTTGCGACAGAAATGTTCTTAAGTGAACAATGTGATGTCTTGAAGCAGCAAGTGACGGGAAACTCAGCGATTTTGTTTTAAGGGCAGAATGTTTGAGTTCTACGAAGACGTCAGCCAGTCTACACTTCGTTTCCACATTAGAGAACACACTAAATTTCGAGCAGTGAATAAAGAAGACTATACTGAGCTAAGTGCTGGAAAAGACGTGCTTCAACAGGCAGGTTTGTTTGTGCACAGACTCACTGGTTTGCAGGGGAAGGTGCCATGACTTTGTGGGAGGTGGTGTCAGGAGTGGATGAGGAATTGGTCCAGATCTTCAAGAGGGAATAGTACTCGTTTAAGGCTGACAAGAGAGATGGAAATATGAGTCTCGTGATTGCATCCCTCTGCAGGAGGAGTAAGTGAATTCTAAATATCCTGAAATAATATACATTTTTCCAGAAACTTTTGGTATCTATCTTTATGTTTAGTGCTGGTTATATTTTAATGTTTCAATGTTTCAAATTGCAATTTCGTAGAATGTTAGCCTTGTCTGAGATGCTTAATTTGTTCTGGAAACAGAGCATTGAAAACAGGATTCTGCATTTACTACGATTGGAATAACTCTTGCAAGTGTCTTCCTATTTGTAGTATAGGTCAATATTCATATAATAGCGTTTATTTCGATTGGAAGTCAGTCTGGAATTTTGCTCTTGCTTCTACACGTGAAAATAACACGGCATTTATGAACACAAATCCAAAAGTATCAGTCCAAGATTAGACAACTGAACGACATAAAGAAAACGAATATTACCATGTTTACACCGCTGTATTAATCCGTTTACCAAAACAAATATATCAACTATTTTCTCTAAGACACGTTTTCCACAATTGCTGCAGTCATGCAAAAAGAATCAAAGATGATATCTGTACTTAGAACTAATAAAAAATAACGCCAATAATAAAATATTAATGTCACGAGTATGGCATTGCAAATTTTTCTTTGATATTTCATGAATCTCATGCTTACCTGAAACTCCTTCGAGTTTACTTGTGAGTCATCCCTCTTTAAAAGGAGCCGTTGTCTTTACTCTATAATACGATCTTACTTTGAAAGCAACATTTGGCTCGAGATATTTGGAACTAAAATTGAATTTGGACATTAACATGATAAGTAATTTGGCAGCCGGATTTGATCTGAGAGCTCACGTGGCCTCCTTCTGAAGTGGACAATTCTATGCAGTTTATCATTGTGTATTCTTTTATTTCTGAACATATGGTGGGATTGATTGGTGGAATAGTGTGGAGATTACATTGCATTGCATGTACTCACGCGCTGTATCTGCATTCGGAGAATTTTATTCATCGACAGATTAAAAGTAAAGTTCCTTCCGAACAAACATTGGGCTGTAATAAACCCGTGCTGTGTCTGCCACACCGTGTTGCTTTATTTACTTCCGAACCAGTAAAAAAAGCCGTCAGTCGACTCTGAATAACAATAAAAAATATTTATTGAACAGAATTAATATCTCACAAAAAAATGCACTATAAACTAATGATTGACTTTTCAAATCTGTCTTTGATGTAACTTAATTCCAGATGAGGCCCGGCGTCTCAGTGCTTAGCACTATTGCCACATAGTGCCATGGAACCAGTTTTGATACCCGTCCGGCCGACCATCTGCGTCGTGTTTGCACACTCTCTTCATTTCTGCATGAGTCTTCTCTGGATGCTACGTTTTCTTCCCTAAGTCCAACGATATGGTGATTAAGTGAATTGGCATTGCTAAATTGCCCATAGTGTCCTGGGGTGGTTGGATTAATGCATTAGTGATGGAACATGTCGACTTTTCGGGTGAGGAAGTAATTTTGGGTGGGATGGACTTCAGAGTGTCTAGTGTGGACCTGTGAGGCAGAATGGGCGATTTCCACATTGCTAGGCTTCTACGATCACATACCACCACATTAGAACTTGGCCTTGTTCCATGTCATGTTTTCATTTGATGTTCGCCCGAAGAACTCAGGTGCCATTTCTTATGGATAGTTATTCTCGCATGGCCGCCTGGAGGGTGGCTTGTCCTCAATTCTAATACTCAGAGGCATTAGCGCCCAGGTGGGAGAGCTTCCACCGTTCCTCAATGGATCAATCAGGCCAGATCACCTTGATTATTCGGACCCAAAAATGCATTGACATGTTGATGGCAGGACGGTCCTTAGGTGTCCATTTCTTCAGATGATGGAAGCATGTAGCGTACTCCAAAGAAGAGTGCGATGTGCCCCTGTGTCTGTTACACACCTCGATGTCTCCGTTCGCCCTGACTATTACATTGCACCAAGATTCGGGTATGTATGATAGAGTTGCAACTACCGGTTTGATTGCAACTAGCTGTTGGTAGGTTCAGCCTGTCTGGATGATGCAGCATGTGTAATAGCACTGTTAATTTTGTCAAAGCATGACATAGGTTCCCAAAAACCTTTCGTATTTGTCCATACTTCATCAAATCCATCATAAATTGCATAATTTTGACATTTCCCTCCAGCCAAAGTTCCTCCTTTCGATCCAGGTGTGATGGATCACAACATGAAAGGCAGTGACTGCAGCATGATTCAGATTCCAGAGAAGCACGACATATACTGGAGCAACTGAACTGATGTAGATAGCATATAAGAACAAGATACTTACCTAAGATTAAGCGAATATAATAAAAGTGTAAACTTTGCTATCGAAGTACACCTGGCTGAAGTTCCTTCAAGTCCTTAACTTGACAGGTGAATTTAGCTGAGTGGTCATGATATTCTCAGTGTGATGCTGCACTGCCTACTTGTGGATTAGGACAGTGAATTCGGTTTCTGTGAGATCGAGGCCATACAGATATTTGTCTCCCTTCAGGGATCAGCCTGTCATCAGAATGTACGAGGTTTGCTCTGGAGATGAGATGATGGTGTTGTGTTCCAACATGAGGACAAACGGAAGCATTGTCTCCTCGTTTTTCTTATTCTGCAGCACTGTCTTCGTAATCATCCATTTTAGGATGTGGTTTATGCTCTCCATGATTCCACTGAATTGAACTACCAAGCATAGTTATCGCAATTTGCATGACTCAGTCTTTGAAATAAGTTCACCGATCTGATCTGATACTGCGGGGTAATCCCCATCCGATATATGCCTGTTCTGTTATGATCCGTACTGTTGCTTTGGCTGTATTGACATAACAAGGAAAGTATTGATCAATTTTGTGAAACTACCTATGACGAACAGAATTCAGGTATTTCCATCGTCACACAGTGGCAGAGGATCTGTGTCGTGAATTTAAAGTATTGTCCTTCCACTACTATGTTCTTCCTTTCCCATGTAATTGCATTGATTGTTTTCGGTAGACACAAGACAGTTACCTTTATTATGTGCTGCATCTCTTTGCAACTCGGCCACCAACGCAATGATTTTAATCGTTCTGTCGTGGTCTCTCTTCCCTGGTGCATGTGTTTATCATGGTATTGATATATAATTTGGTTCCTGTCTTGAGTCGAGATGACATACAATCATGATTTTAGCAATAACCTGTCGCCTAAATGTAGGAAACGCTTCCGTCTGGTATAGGCATCTGGGTAAACATTTTCCATAATATTTTTTGAATAAATCATCGCGGTGTCGTGCTTGCCTAATGTCCTCTATGTTTGACTGACGTAGACTGACAGCAGTGGCCTGTTCACCTATGGGTGAACAGCAGAAAACTCCTACATCAGCATCTCTTGGCCCATATATCTGCTCTGTGTTTACATTATAGGGATCACATGTAGTTAATTCCAGCTTTGATTTTGCTATATTTAACCTCCTGTGAGGCCTGCAGTTGTTCAGGGAGGGTTCTGGTGGTAATGGTTTCCCATCAGCAGATACAAAACATCGAGCTTCCCAAAGTGGTGAGCATTCAATGAGGCTATTGGATACATTCATGCTGTCTGAACATACATCTGTGGGTTAATGTAACAGATCATGGTTGCTGACGACATAGGCTGATCCATCAGATCAAACTAGGCATTGGCATCCATGTTGATGGTCGGGTGGTCCTTTAATATCCATTACTGCAGGTGCTGGGTTCACATAGCCTCTTCCAAATAAGGATGTGAGGCGCCCCTGTGACTAGTACACAACTCGATGTTTCTGATCGAGCTGACTCATTTCAAACGCAAATTCGGATTTATATTTTAGATCTTCAACTGCCATGATGATTCCAAACTTTCAGTTGGTCGCTGCAGCCAGTCTCGATTATGTGGCTTGTTTAATAGCACAGTCATTTTACTTGTGTCTCTCCTTAGTTTCCCTGCATGCTTTAGTCACTGCGTATTCTTAATGAAATCTATCAAAAACTTTACATTTGGAACAGTCCATCCGAATACACCAAGAAGGTCCGATGGGAACAAAGAGGAAAAAGCTTCAGTCTGAATGTAATTCGTGCCAATATGCTCTGGGAATTTATGACTAAACAATTTGGAAAGTGGTCTGATCTGTATCTTATTTGTATCCAACATCAACCGAATATCTTGTCGCAGTAAGTATTTCAGAAGATAAACACTTCCTAGCAAATTTACTCGCATTCTCCGATACAGATATCCAGATTTTTTAAAAAATCATTCGAACTTCCAACCGAGTAGATTGTGAATAATTATATTCTAATCCCAGCAGCCATATAAAAAACAACATTGATGACAATCAGGAGATGGTGTCCTTCAAGAAGGAAGACAAGATTTTTATAAATGCCTTGAGGTATCGCGGGAGATGGGTTGCTTTAGTTTCTCTCAATAGTGCGAGGATGATTTAAAAAATACATAGCCAAAAAAATAGAATCTCCTAATTTCAGACGACTTACTTTGAGCTGGCTCGTCACACCTCGTGCGCTGTGGGAAAATAAACACAGGAGTGTTGAAAGATGAGCGAAAAGAAAAAAATGTACAGAAATGGTGAAAAGGTGTGGACATTGAATCTATAAGTCACGTGAAAATTGATAGACTACGTTTGTGAGGGTACTGAAATAAAGTGTTTAAAATCATATGTAGTTGACAGAGTATAACACTTCGTAACTCTAGCTTGCACTTTCTTCGCTCATATCGTCGTTGATCAATTAATCACCTCAAACCTGCACTTCCAACCAATCTACCAAACGTTCACTACTTACGTTCAATGTCGAATGAAGGATTAGAAATTTCGAATGGTTAGTTGGGGATTACTCTGCAAAATTACCTTTTCGTAATCTCAAAAAAGAATGACTGTTTGGCTTAACTCCTCTTCCTGCCTGCCCCGATGTCCCTCGACTCTATAACTGAATTGCTAATATCACTCTCTTAAAATAAATTGGAACGTGAGATCGTTGCATTTATGGAAAAATAATTGTAAGTGCTGTATCACATTCATACCATAAACCACTGTCTTCATCTTGCATGGCCAAGTCACATTTATTATGGAACGACAGGGGGAAAACCCCTCTGTTAATCTTGGGCTATAATCTGTTAAATGTCGAGAGGCAAAGAATCATCCAAGATTTCACTATTTAAAGTAAAAATTAACACTTGCATTCTTTCAGTACAATAGCGACCATTAAAACCACAACCTGTTTTCAACTTCTTACTCTTAAAGTTTTCTTTTCTTCCTGACTGTTAAGAACTTTCGGCTTTATACCCCAAAGCATCGGTTCATTTCATTGTTTTGATGTTATCAAACAAATGAATTCAATTTCGATTGGATTTTCTTATCTGGGGCATAATTTAAACTGATTGGCTGAATTTCAAGTTCATTTTGTTCCAGGGCAACGCAACTCCAGTTAAACATTTCAAACAGGTCTGACATTTTTTTAACCTAATTTTTAGCAGTCTTTGCTTTGTATCAGTCCTTGCTATCTTTCCTCTATCTTAAAGGTACAGTCCACACCGACACTTTCATAACAATTGCTGCGCAACAATCCCTGTTCGATATGGATCTGAATGATTCATTTTTACTTTAGTTTTTATAGTAATGCATATTCTAGCATAGAAGTACACCTATGGAAGCTGTATCCCGTTGCCATACATGGCGTCATCTGAGGTGCCAAGGCATCTACGATTATAAAAAAAGCTTTGACACGAAGGGCGAAAAGAAAGCGTTGAAAAGCTAAATATGAGTTAATAAAATATTAGAAAAATAAAGAAACCGATAGTTCACGTCAATTATTTTTCATCATTTCGACGAGGATAACAAAGAAATACGTTAAAACTTCAGCAGACTTTGATGAGTCCTGCGCTTATTGCGCTCTACTGTCTGTTGTCGACACCATCACCATATATTCCGTCACTGCTGCTGAAACGTCCGCCACTCCAATCACACCCGTTGCCAGGACAACATGCCTGGGCATGGTCCACTCGCATGAGAAGCTCAGACACTGCCAGAAACTGAAAAGAAAACAGGTTAACTTGCTGCCGAGAGAGCAGGTCGGGTACAACCATGAATCACCGAGAGACCAGGCTGAGAGCCGCTGAGAGAACCTGACATGTGCTGCAATTAGTCTAGATTGAGATTGGAGGAGGCCGGTTGGAATATGCTACTCTGCCATGACAACACTAGATTATCAACTTTTTCATATAAAAGTTGTCCTGCTTCTGTCATGTTATGACGTGAGTAGCAATGATCCCAATTTGATAGAGGGACGATCACTGACAACAGCAAAATATGTTTGGTCTCATCAGACTACGCTAAGTATTTCCGAAATTGATAACCATGGACTGAATTACTTGAATTCCAGTAACTAGTTGTCTGATTCATTTTGCTGCTTCGAACATCTCACCCACTTCTCCAACTCCAAACTACTGCCAATAAAAATTGGAAAAATGGAATGCGGCAGTCTATTGCTGTCGCTGAAGTGCAGATGCAACAGCTTAACTGATTCGAATGTTGAGGAGTACGTAAAGACCGTTCCTTTCCCCTAAAAGCTGCAGGGAGTCCTTTAAAAACATAACATGGTGATTAAAAAGGTTTCAGTGCATTCGACGCAAATCTTTGCTTCACCTAATGGAAACTGTGAAGCTTTCTGCTTCTACTGACCTAAAACTGCCACTGTAGTTCTGTGAAATGTGAATGGCCATTACATGAAATGGCTGGATTAGTTTTAAGATACACATGTTTTACTGCTTTTGTATGTTACGTCAAATTGTAAGGTGTAACTAATTTAAGGTGTTACGGTGGAATAATACTTATTCAAGACAAAAACAGTAAAATTTCTCAAAAACTGGAAACGTCTTTTTGTTGCTTTCTTTTCAGCATTGGAGTATGTACGAATGAATGTTGAATCATTCGTCATGTAATGTCTACCACAACACACAATGCATAACGGAGGCATATGTAATGAAATCTGGACCTGTTCTGCCAATGATATGAAGACACCAGAAAGTCAAAACAGAATGTTCTTTTCATCTTATATTTTTGCATAAGCAGCAATCTTAATGTGCACGTGTTAATTTTTAGAAATTAAAAACCCAATCATCTCAAATGACAATAATGTCACTTAAAAAAAAGTAATTTTGTCATTTTCATTTCAAGAGACGTCGTAAAAACGGAGGTGCCGAAATGTCCACTTTCTCAATGGCAGTGGAGTGCCTAATTCTCCCAGTTCCGTTTTTTTTGGCCACTCTGGTTTAGTTGTGACACTGAGAAGCGGTGGCTTTAGCTGTATCTGAAGGCGTTGCAGTCGAAAAAGATTCCTGGATTCAGCAGATATTTCCTGGTTGAGGTTTCTCTGTGAAATGTCTCCTACCTGTAAGAACCTGGAATGTTCATGAAATGTTATGGGAACTGGAATTGCTGTGTTGGCTCAGTTACGTTTCCAATATTTACGTCGTTTTAACTTTCGCTTTCAGGTGCTTGAGTTTCGACCCATAATGTTTAAATAAATTCTGTTTTGCTTACAGCCGAGTTGTTTGACCAGCTGCATGTTACCTAGAAAATCCACTACATTTCTGCCTTTAAATAAGAAGTTAGGATATCGGCTTCCTTCTTAAAATATTTTTATGTGGTATCACCTGATCCATCAGATATTGGGGCCCCAGGTCGAGATTATTTCGATAATTCTAATTTCAGATATGTGTTCTTGGACTCAAAGTCGGCGAGTGGAATGTTTTAATGCTTTTAATTCCGGGTGTTGAATTCAGTTGGTTTGAACAGCAATTGGTGCAGTAATAGGTCGTTGAGTCACCTAGAGTTTTCTGGGTGAGAAGGAGAGACTTTGGAGCTTTACAAAAGATGACCAAGGCAAACCTGCTGGAAATTACAGGCAAATAAGAGTCAGAGTTGCCTTCAGTTGTGAGTAAAGGCGACATAATGACAGCAATAGCTCGACACTTAAATTTGCCCGAAATGCTATCAGAATCGTTGCAAATAACGTGAATTGAATTGCAAATGACGCAGCTTGATTATGAAAAGGAAACAAAACAGATTGAATGACAGTTAGAAGAAGAGGAAGGATGAGGCTATGACTTGCCCTGGCATGATAAAAAGACAATGCTGGGGATGGGGGGATGGGGGGGGGGGGGGGGGTGAGAAACAAAGCCCAGGGAAGGCAGATATACGAAACCAGGATCGTTAGTGAATTTTGTTAAAGTGGTAAAGGAAGGCACAGTTCTCTTTGAAAAGCTGCTCCAGATTTTACAGCCTCGTGGGAAGTTTGTTAATGAGGAAGTGCCCGACCTTCTTAAACCATTTACTTGCAAAGTTAAGGTTTATTCACAGGCAAGGGCAGCAGATGAAGTTTGTACAGCATTGAGAGATACGGGATAATGTCAATCTTTGATGTTGAGAAATGAGGAGAAATGTAATTCAGAAGGGCAATTACCAGAAAACGTGCTAGTACGTGGAATACATGGTTAATTATGTAGAGTGAGGTTCGAGTGACCAGTGAAAAGTGTAGAAGTGGTGTCAGGAAAACTGAACTAAACATCAGTTTCAGGAATACAATGTCTCCTTTCTAACGATTTTGCTATGACAGAGGTAGGAGTGCAGCCCACTGAGGTTCAAAAGATGTGGAAAATCTGGCAAATTAGGTATTACAGAAAACATGTCTTTTTTTCCCCTCACTCTATGGTAAAAAGGTCAGAATATCAGCAGTTGAATAGTTGAATTGAAACGAGAAATCAATGAATACAATTAAGGATGTTAAAGTAGAATTATCAGGAAACTTTTTTTTCTACTGGTTGAGACAAAGCAAAAACAGGTGGAGGAGAAAATGAATATTTCCATCTCAGGGAAATTTTGCAGCAGAATGATGAAAATTTGAAGCAATTGTATCAAAAAGCATACATGGGAAAATAATTTGAGTGCATCTCGAGTGCTACGATCTTCAAAATAAGGTATTGTTGAGAAAACGGAGACGATCCCATATTCAGGCACCTGAGAAATGGGCAGAAGTTCATCACGTTGTATTGCTGTTGGGTTACAGAAAGTAGGTGCTTCGGGTGCCACATGAACTAGCAGTAGGAGATCATTTAGAGGTAAGAAAAGCTCGACCTAAAATACAGAAACATTGTTATTGGCCTGGACTGCATAAGGAGGGAGTGAAATTTGCCACACATGTTATAAATATCAGGTAATTGGAAAAACGCATGTAGAAATAAAACCAACATCTTTAATACCTATTCCTGCATTTCAGCAATGTTTTACTTGATTGCGTAGGACGGCTATCCAAAAGAAAAAGTGGGAATCAGTATTTGTTAACAATAACTCAAGATTCTCAGAGGCAATTCCATTACAACATAACTCAGCAAAAACTATTGTAGAGTTGTTGCTCAAATTATTCCCTGTAAATTCACTACCCATAGAAGTACAATCAGAGTAAGGTTTACAATTTACATCAAAATTATTCTAGGCAGTTACGGAGATTTGAGGAATTAAACAATTCGAACATGTGTCATACGGATCGCTAGAAAAATCTGGCATCAGACATTAAAGACTTTTTTGAGGGCTTACAGTCAAGACTATCCAGTTAATGCAGAAGAGGGAATTCGGTTTTAATTTTTTGCATTTGCACATGTTCCAAATGAGTCGACCACGTTCAGTCCATTTGAAGTCAGAGTACACCGAAATATTTTGAGGAGAAAGTGATGATAAAAAAATTCAGATACGTGTGTCAAATGTTAGAGATTGTTTAAATAGAAGGCAAGACTGCATTTAAACGTATCACAGCATACGATGAAACAGGAAGCATATAAGAAATCAAAAACTCACCACTTTTGTAACGGAGATAAAGTCTTAGTATTACATCGAGTGAGAGATGAAACTTCAAAAGATACGTTTAGTGGATCTTATCTGATCGAAAGAAGATTGTGTGAGGTGAACTATTTCATAATGATGCCAGACAGGAAGAAATCTCACAGAGTGTGTTATGTGAATATGCTGAATAGATGTTCTGACAGGGAAAGAAAACAAACAGAAAATGTGTTCCTGATTACAGCACACAGTGAAGAACCAAGTTCAAAGCAGTTGGAATTGGACATTCCTCAAATTACACTGGAAAATGGGAATGTTGTCAAATATTCGAATTAATTGTTGCGGTATCATCAAAGGGAAAAAAAACGATATAACTTGAAAGAATGTTTGCATGGGAAACATGTAGGATTAAGCTGGGAAGTGATAATGTAAGTATGCATGGTCTAAATAGAGGTAATCATTTAGGAGAAAGTGAGGACTGCAGATGCTGGAGGTCAGAGCTGAAAATGTGTTGGTGGAAAGCGCAGCAGGTCATGCAGCATCCAGGGAGCAGGAGAATCGATGTTTCGGGCATGAGGCCTTCTTTAGGAATCCATAGGTAATCCTTTTCCAATTAACCGGTATCTTTATCGACTTTAACTTCTAATGTTGACAAAGGTTGATAAAGCGATTGAACGGATGCTCTAAGGCAACATATTCGAAGTGAGTTTCCATGACTGGTGCGCACCTATTGTCTAAACCGGACGGTACCTATAGGTTATGTGTAGAGTAACACAAAATCAATTTTGTTGAGAAGCCTAATTCTTCTGTGATCCCCTGTTTGGAAGACTACATTGCGGATGTGGAGCAAGCAACTTATAATTCCAAGTTCAGACTTTATCAGAGGAAACTGCCAGGTATGTTTATTAGATAGAGAAAATATTACTTTATCACTCGTAACACCGTATATAGGCAATATAAATTTGAAATCATCTCACTTGAAATGAAGAAAATTCCGCTGGCCACATCATTTCTGAATTATCCAATTGTTTAGTGTCGATGACCTGGTGATTTTAGTCACACATGGAATAAACATTTCCAGCATTTATTGGAAATTTTCTATCGACTTTGGCAAGCAGGCTTGGTGATTACCTGTTTCAGAGTGAATTCGCCAAACCTGAAAATGTAAGTGGGATACAGTCAGGTGATGGAAGGGGAACACGCAGACAGTGCAGTGGTTGCATGGGGCCGTTCCACTAATTAACAAGTACACTGATTTGGATTGTGTTGGGAGGCCACGAAACAACAGGAGGAAACGATGGGGTAGAGGTCTCTGGCACAGAATCTGGACCTGTTGCTGAGAAAGGAAGGTCGGAGGGTAGGAGAGCATTAGTCATTGGGGACTCCATAATTAACGGGACAGAGAGGAGATTCTGTAGGAACGAGAGAGAGTCGCGGTTGATTTGTTGCCTTCCAGGTTCCAGGGTTAGTGATGTTTTGGATTTTTTTTTCGGAATCCATAAGGGGGAGAGGGAGCAGTCCCACGTCTGGGTCCATATAGGCACCAAAGACATAGTTAGGAAAACGGAGAGGGAAGTAAGGCTGGGGTGTTATCTGTGGTTTCTTACCTATGCCACGTGGAGCAAAACGAAGAATAGGCCAAAAACAACAGCTCAAACACGTGGCTATAGAGACGATGCAGGAGGAAGGGTTTAAGATACCTGGATAATTGGGGTTTATTCTGTGGTGCGTGGGACCTCTACAAAGGGGATGATCCACACGTGAACCAGAGGGGTACCAATAGTCTGTGGTGGTTCAATAATTGCTAATGCATTTCGGGAGTTTTTAAACTAATTCAGCAGTGGATTGAGAACTTGAATTGTAGCTCCAGTGCTCAGGAGGTTGACATAGTGAGATAATAAGTGAGGTATCAGGGTTGCAAAAGTGCACTGGCAGGCAGGAAGTAAGTTTGACATGTGTTCGTGGTCAACGCAGGAACATGCAAAATAAGGTGGGTGAATTTGCAGCATGGGTTGTTAACTTGGACTTCGATGCTGTGGCCAGAACAGACACGTGGATAGAGCAGGAACAATAAAGGTTGTTGCACTTTCCGATGTTTAGATGTTTCAGTAAGAACAGGGAAGATGGTAAAAGAGGGGGAGGTGTGACCTTGTTCGTGAAGGACAGCATTAAAATGGCAGAAAGGATGGTTGGCGAGGACTCGTCTATTGTGGTAGAATGGGCTGCGGATAGAATTAGCAAAGAAGAGGTTACCCTGTTGGGAGATTTCTATAGGCCTTCAAAAAGTTCCAGAGATGAAAAGGAAATAACTGCAATGAAAATTCTTGATAGGAGCGAAATTAACAGTCAGCTTTTATGCGGGACATAAACTTTTCAACTGTTAACTGGAAACGCGGTTGGTCGAGAACTTTAGATGGGTCAGTATTTGTCCAATGAACATAGAATACTGTATGTTGATGGACCACCAAGCGGCTATGCAATATTGGATTTAGTACTAAGTAATAAATTAGGCTAAGTCTTTGATTTTGTGGGAAGTGCACACTTTGGTAATAGTGTCCAGAATTTGGTTATACTTATTTTAATAATCGAAAGGGATAGGTATATATCACAGGGCAAGAGTTATAGGTGGAAATAAAGACAATTATTATGCGATTAGTTAAGATATAGGATGCAAAGGATAGAGAAGGAAAATGCATCGTTGGGCACGACTGAAATGTGGAGATTGTTCAAGAAACAGTGACTGCATTTTCCAGGTACGTATATACCTATGAGGCAGGGAAGACGTGGTCGAGTGAGGGAACCGTGGTTTACAAAAGAAATTGAATCTCTTGTCAAGAGGAGGAAGGAGGACTATTCAAAGGTGAGGAGGGAAGGTTCTGCTTTGTCGCTTGATAGTTCCACGTTAACCAGGAATATCTTAAACAATAAGCTTAGAAGAGCCATGAGATGACACGAGATGTCTTTGGAAAGGAGCAAGGAAAACTATAAAGCTTTGTACAGGCGTGTCTGGAATAACAAAATGACTGGCGCACGGTCAGGCCCAGTCAAGGACAGGTGTGAGAAGTTGTAAGTGGAGTCCGAGGATATAAGAGAGGCGCAAGATTAACAATTCTTGTTCGTATTTGCACTATAAAAAGACAATGTTGTCGAGGACAATGTTGAAATACAAACTGTTAGGCTAGACGGGATTGAAGTTCATGAGGAGGGTGGGTTAGCAATTCCAATATGTGGGAAAGTAAATAAGTCCCTGAGCCGAATGACATTTATGCTCGCATTCTGTGGGAGCTAGGGAGGAGATTGCAGAGCATTCCGCTCTGAGCTTTATGTCGTCATCGTCGAATGTATAGTTCCAGACGACTGGAGGACAGTAAATGTGGTCCCTTTGTTCAAGAAGTGGAGGTGAGGCAGCCTTTGGAATTATGGACCAAAATTCGTTTGTGTTTAAGGTGATGGAAGGCATTATAAGAGATAGGATTTATCATAATCTAGAAAGGAGTAATTTGATTACAGCTATTCAACAAGGGAATGCGAGGGTAGATTGTGCCTCACAGAGCTGAAAGAGTTTTTCGAGAAGTTTACGAAACAGTTAGATGGTGGCAAAGCGGTTTATATGGTGTATATGGAGTTCAGTGAAGCGTTTGCTAATATTATCCACGGCAGGCAATTGAACAAAATACAGAAGCATTGCACTGAGCGTGATTAAGCGGTTTTGGATCAAGAATTGCCGAGTGGATAGAAGGCATAGGTTGGTGGCTGATAGCAAATGTTCATCCTGGTGTTCAAATACTAGTGGTCTCCCGCATGGATCTGGTATGGGGCCACTGACGTTTGTCATTTTCTCAAAAGACCTCGATAAGTTTGTGTTGAGGGATGGGTTTGTAAGTTTTTGGATGTCACTAAATTCAGCGGAGTTCTGGATCGTGCTGGATAATGTTGCAGGTTATAAAGGAATATAGATAAACTACAGAGCTAGGCTGAGAGGTGGCAAATGAAGATTAATGCGGAAAATTGTGAGGTGATTCACTTTGATAATATAATTGGTAGTGTCGATGAGCAGAGAGATCTTGGTGTCCATTTACATAGATGCATGAAAGTTGCAATCCAGTTTGATAGGGTTGTGAAGAAGACATACGGTGTATCAGTCTTTATTCGGGGATGGATTGAGTTTCCTGGCCATAAGATCATGTTGCAGCAATACCACACTTTGGTGCGGTCGCCCTTGGAGCATTACATACAGATCCGGTCACTGTATTATAGGAAGCATGTGGAAGGTTTGGAAAGGGTGCATCGGAGATTTAGCAGGATGTTGCCAGAACTGAGGAGACGTCTTATCGGGAAACGATGTCGTGATTTGGGCTTTTTTCCGTTTGAGGGAAGAAAGTTGAGTGTTGACTTGACAGAGACATAAAAGACCATCAAATGATGGGATATTGTGGAGAGTGGGAGTGTTTTTCCTCGGCTAGAGATGGCTCTCACGAGGGGACAATGATGTAAATTTAGAACTGAGAGAGAGAGGTCTGACGTCAGAGTCTGTTCTTTTGCCAGAGCGTAGTCTTGGAATGCCCTACCTGGAACCTTAGGAGAATCGCCAAAATTAAGGGCATTTAAATGGCCCTTGGATAAACTGATAGATGATCATGGAATTGTAGAGGTTAGATGGGCGTCAGATTACTTTCACAGGTCGGCGCAAAATCTAGGTCCAAAGGGGCTGTGCTGTGCTATACTGATCTACGTTCTATGCATTGTTCTAAAGCCCACCTCACATTCCTGGTCCTTGTTATGAAATACGGACAGATCGCACCAAAGAATGTGAAAACAAACATTATTCGGGGTTTCTCATATTCTCGACGAAAAGACCAGATTCTGCTAATTGAGTGGGTTTTATTGGAAATTCGTAACTAATTGAGCAGTGCTCTGCTTCACTCACTAAACTACTGAGAAAATACACAACGTTTCAGTGTATGGCAGACTGTGTAACGGCATTTGATAGCCTGAAAACTGTGTTAGCGACTGCCCCAGTATTAGCCACACGTAATTAGACAAAACCACTCAAGAGGGATATCGATGAGTGAGATGTGAGTATCGGTTCTGTGCTCTCACAGGGAGATGACAATAAGATTGAAATAGCTGTCGATATTTCGCCAGGAATTTGAAAATTTATCATCAGAAATAGTCAACAATTGAGAAAGAGACCTTGAATTCGGTACAGCATTTTTACATTTATATTGCCGGGATGTTTCTGTGACAATTACGAAATGAGAAATTTAAGGAGAAAAAATTGCAGATTGTTTAAATTGACCTTATTATTGCAGCTGTTCAATTTGAAAATTATACGTGGTTGGAAGAGACCGCTCAATTTAAGATGCATTATCGAGGCTTGGACGAAAATATGAAGGTTTTTAGTGGCAGGAGTAAACAGCAGAAATACCATGTATAAGTTCTGTCGTATACTATCAAAGTGAGACTAATGGGTCTAAAAGTGAATTCATCTTAGTGAACTGAATTTTTTACAGGGGGCTATTGTGAGGAATCTATCACTTTAAGAGGTTATTTTGTACTCGTATTTTTTTTAAAGAGATGTCCTGATGGCAGACGTCCGAAAATGTACAGATTAACAATGGCAGGGGAGTAGCCAATTCTCCGACTCCATTTTTCTCTCTACTTTACTTTACTTGTAAAAGTGAGAAGTTGCTGTTGTGGTGAATGTTTCCAAGTTTCAGGAGATCATTCCTGCATGAATTTTCACTCGGAAATTTCGCCTGCCTGAAACCATCTGTCTTTGGATTTACCGTTTACCAAGGGGTATGTTAACGGGATGTTACGTGAATGGGAAAAGCTCCTTGAATAAGTTGGTTTGTTTTGGACAATGAACTTTGCAATAGTTAAGTTATTCCAAGTTTCGTTTTCTTTTGCTTGTATTTTATTTTTAGCGTTTAAATAATTTCTGTGGTGATTAACAATGTGAGGTTTCACTAATTGCATTTTAACCGGATGTCCACTTCACATCTGCATAACACTAAGAAGTACGGGTTTGGGTTACATTCTTAAAATATTTTGAGGGTATCCTGGCCTTGACCATGATATTTACTTTTACTAGGGTCAATGGGTTTCTTCCAATTCACAGCTTGCGTATCTATTTCAAAAGGAAATATTCTTATGCAGAGCCTTTATGACCGGCAGAAGAGGGAAATCCTGAAAAAGAACATCTCTTTCGCACTTGGCTGCCATCAATATGAAAAACGGGTTGATGTTTGATTCTTCCTTCATTGGAGTGAAGTAACAAGCTTGGGCAGGCTGATGATAATATTTCTAGAATTGCTGAACTACAGACTCATACGTTTAAGTGTGGATTTACTGTACTGTTAAAGTCACATCAAGATATTCAGCCGGATTCACTATTTATGACATTTCGTCATAAGGTTGGAAAACTATTTAAAAGTTTTTTTCAACTGACCTCTGACTTTTGCCAGCGTCTCTGCATAAATGCATGTGTTGGTGCATGAACTTAAGAGTTGTAGCATGTGCGTGCTTTACTTCAGAATAAATTTCGGGTCGTTGAGATTGGAACAGATAGAATAGACACCACCTGAAATTTGCACCAGTCGAAAATGTGCAGCATACGTTAAACACAAGAGAAAACTGCCCGACATGGTAAAGAGTAAAACGATGGTCTTTCTCCTGCTCTCCATTTCTGTGTCGCATTTATTAATTTCATTGCTGTGGCAGCCGAATCTCCTTCGGGTTCGACTAACTAATATGTCTAAAATTCTGTATAGCAAAATAAGGAAATATGGGGTTTAAATGCGAGCAAAGGTGTCAAACAATCTCCATACAAGCGGTGTGTGATCGATATATTTTATGTTGCAGTACCAGCCTACGTTATAAAGGATATTTAAGGCCTCATATACGAAGTGAAATGTAATGCTTTTCAAACAGAATAGCACACAGACTATTCCTATAACTACAGATGTTATTTTTTTTCTGTTCAGAACTTCTTTTTGCGCTCCCGGTGACTAATGGTTAGGAACTGATCAAAGATGACAGCGACAGTCAACCACACAGTGCAGTTTCGAGAAGCACAGATATGTAGAATTATAACGTGACATTCCTGCGTGAAGTTTTCCGAACTAGCTGGAATACAAATTGGCAGAGGTTGACGTAAAATCACTGCAACGGTAATAACAACGCAATCCACTGACACCATGGTACA
The DNA here is from genome assembly GCF_020745735.1 of Hemiscyllium ocellatum. Lineage (NCBI taxonomy): Eukaryota > Metazoa > Chordata > Chondrichthyes > Orectolobiformes > Hemiscylliidae > Hemiscyllium > Hemiscyllium ocellatum. Next base: position 422,900 of record NW_026867550.1, read on the forward strand.
CCGTATAGAGTGAACCGTCCTGGGACACCAAATCTTCCTCGGGAAAATGTCATCATGGTCACCAGGTTGGCTGTAAAGAACAGAGTTCGAGATTAAGTTTTGTAAGTATTAGATGGGGAGACGCACACACACACACACACACACACACACTCCGAGGCAGACAGAAATTCTGAGATACAGAGAGACACAGACATATGGACAGGCAGAGAACGTGGAAAAACAACTTTAACAGTTTAGCAAAACGATGGCATGGAGTCTGTGTCTGTTATGTTGGATTCAACTGACAAAATTAGTTTTTGCCCAATTGAATTCGATGGTTCATTAACAAGAATGTCAATCACAAATCATAACTGAACCCACAATATGAAATATTTGAGAAAATTACACTGAGGTATTTTCTATGATATACAAATGTAAAGAATTCGACGCGTTTCATAATCAAACAGGTGGAGCAAATATGCTAAAATGGTAACAGGAAACAAGTTGCGTCATACCTGAACCTGGTAAATAATGACAAACCATACAAGCAATAAACAATCCTCTTCAGCTGATAAATCACTGCTCTTTTCACCAAGTTAAATCCAGAATTGGTGGCATTCACTTGCCATAGCATAAAGTTCAACATCATCTACAGCTCATCAGCTTCAGTACCAAGTAACATTGAATTGCACTACCAGTGTTGAGTTGCAAATTATCATGCACCTTTAGTGCCAAACATTTTCCATCTCATTCATGATAACAGAGAACGTGCTTAAATATCTCACTTGATGAATCCTCAATTCCTCAACACATTCTACAAGGCAAAAGGTATGCAATGCAATGCTGACTGATTGTGAACAGTTCCAATAACAATTCTTGACTGCATTTCCGTTTAACGATTCAGCTCATTTGACTGTCACCATTTCAATGATCATGCATCTCCTCCAGTAATAACAAAAATTACCGGTTGTCCATTTCATCTACAAGATGCACTCCAGATATTCACAAAGAACCGTGAGACGGAACCGTTTAAACCCATAACCACTACCTGAAAGAAGGGCATAGACTGCAGAACGTTGGGAATAACAGCAGGTCGTCATCTTCAAGCTTTTCATCACTCTGACTTGAAAGTATATTTTCTCTCTTGTATTGCAGCCCAATTGCATTCCCAATAAACCATTCTTTCCGGGAAAACAATACAGGAGAAAAAATGTAACAATCCTGCATCGAATATTTGGGTGAGAGAGGAATTCAGTTATATTTGAGATATAGGAGTCCATTCAGTCAATATTATTCGCTCATACATTTCTCAAGGAAAGTGCTGCGATTCTCAACTTTGCCGGATATCCAGGACATTTCTTGCAAATATTGAAGTGGGTTTCAGTAGCAGCCTCATTCACAAACGGTAATGACTGACGTGATGTTTGTTTAGTGGATGAAAATGAATGAACCCGTGTTCAATTAAATTGAAATTTCACAATTATTTTACTATATATTAACTATAACGAAAAGGAAATAGTTTGGCTTAGTTTACTGGATTGTTCGTTTACAAAGCAGTGTGATGTTTCCAGCAATGGTTCAATTTCCATAAAGGGTTGTGTTTATTATGAACAACTCTCCTTTTCAATCTCTGACCTTGCCTGAGCTATGGTAGCGTTCACGTTAAATGACAACCTGTCTTTTCTCACTTTAATGAAAAATCAGCCCTTATGGTCTGGTAAGACTACGGCATCACAACAAATTAAAATGCTGTGCGTACCAATCTTCTTTACTACTGTCAGGGATTTCTTTATTTTTGTTCGTGCAAGGCCTGTTTTCCCTGCATTTGTCCCTGGAATACTCTAAAATAATATAAATGCTGCATATATTTTGCGAAACTGTGCATCCACGTGTATGGGTTTTGAATTAAAAACATACGTAATTTAATCCTTGTACAATATTGTCCACCAATCGAGAAGACGGATGAATCCCGAGTCCTGGAAATATAGAACATGGAAAAGGACTGCACAGAACACGCCCTTCGGCCCACAATGTTGGGCCGAGAATTAATCATGCTATCAAATATAGCAACTTAATACATCCCTCAACTCACTGCTATCCATGTGCATGTCCAGCAGTTGCTTAAGTGTCCCCAATGACTCTGCTTCCACCACCACAGCTGACAACGCATTCCACGCATTCACACCTCTCTACCTTTGACATCTCCTTTATACCTGTCTCTTAGTATCTTAAAACTAAGACTCCTCCAGTCAATCCTTCCCTGGGTAAAAGTCTCTGGCTATTGATTCTAACTATTCCACTTATTATTTTGTGCACCTTGAACAGGTCTCCTCCTTGCCTTATCTCACCAGAGAGAAAAGCCCAGCTTATTCAACCTTTCTTTATAGTGAAAGTCCTCCAGTCCAGGAAGCATCCTGGCAAACCTTCTTTGCACCCTCTCCAAAGCCTTTGTATCTTTCCTGTAGTAGGGCGACCAGAACTGGCCACAATATTCAAAGTGTGGTCTCATCGGGGACTTATAGAGCTGCAGCAAATCCTCACGGCCCTTAAATTCGATTACCCTGTTCATGAAAGCCAAAACACCATATGCTTTCTTCACGAACCTATCCACTTGGGTGGCTACTTTGAGGGATCGTATTTATTTACACACACAGATCGCTTTGTTCCTCCATACTGCCAAGAATCCTGCCTTTAATACAATATTCAGCATTCGAGTTCGACCTTCCAACATGCATCACTTCGCAATTATCTAGGTTGAACTCCATCTGCCATTGCTCAGCCCAGCTCTGCAGACTGCCTATGTTGTGCTGCAGACTGCATCAGACCTCTACACTATTGACGAAACCTGCAACCTTTGTGTCATCTGAAAATTTACTAACCCACCTCTCAAACCCCTCTTCCACATCCTTTATAAAATCTACAAAGAACAGAACCCAAAACACAGCCCTGCAGGACACTGCACAACACTGTCCTACAGGCAGAATACATTCCGTCCACAAACACACTCCACCTTCTGTCAGCCAGCCAATCCTGAATCCAGACAGGCAAATACCTGACGTTATACATGAGCCTCCCATGGGGAACATTATCAAATGCCTTACAGAAGTCCATATACACAACATCCACTGCCCAACTGACATCGACCTGTCTTGACACCTCCTCAAAGAACTCTAGAAGTTTGTGAGGCGTGCTCTGTCCCTCACAAAGCCATGTGAACTGCCTTTAATCACACAATCCTTTGTGAAATAGCAATAAATCCTATCCCTCCGAATTATTTCCAAATCTTTGCTGATCACAGACGTAAGACCGACTGGTCTGTAATTGCCATGGATTTCCCTATTACTCTTCTTGACAAGAGGAACAACATTCGCCTCTTTCCAATTCTCCAGTATGACGCTTGTGGAGAGGAAGGAGGCAAATATCCTCGCCAGATGCATAGAAAGCTCGTTTCTCGCTTTCCGGAGCAGACTAGGCTCAATCTGGTTTGTCCCTTGGGATTTATCAACCTTAATGTTTTCCAAAATTTCTAGCACATCATGATCATCAATCTTGATCTGGGCAAGACTGTATCCCAGCTCCTGTAAGTCTTTTTATTTGCAACAGGTTCCCTTTCCTCCATGAAATCCAAAGCAAAAAACTAATTTAGGGCTTATCTGCTCAGGTTCCACGCACAAGTTTTCTCCGCTATCACTGGGCGGCCCTAGCCTCTCCATGATAATTCTCTAATTCCTCACGTATGTGTAAAATTTCTCTGGGTTCTGCCTAATTCTTCTTGCCAAGCCTTTTTCGTGCCCTCTCCTGGCTCTCCTCAGTTCATTTCTGAGCTCATTTCCAGCAAGCCTATAATCATCTAAACCTCCACTAGATCCTTGCTTCATCCACCTTGCGTAAACTGCCTTCTTCCTTTTAACAACAAGTTCCTCTGTTCTTATCATCCAAGGTTCTCTAATCTTACCCCCTTCTTACCTGTCTCGGGGAACAAATTTGAGCATCACTCGCAACAGTCTATCCTTAAATATTCTCCACATGTCTACTGTGCTCTTTCTATGGAACAATTGTTCCCAGTCTATACTTGCCAACTCCAATGTGATAGCGTCATAATTTCCTTTTCCCCAATTAAATATCTTCCCTTGGTAACTGCTCCTTTCTCAATACAAGGCTATGCTAAATGTGAGGCAGTTGGGATCACTTTCAACAATGTTCTCTCCCAACTCCAGGTCTGACATCGGTCCTGGCTCTTTGCTGAGCACCAAATCTAACATGGCCTCGCCCCTCGTCGGTCTGTCTACATACTGCGTAAGGTACCGCTCCTAAATATAACTGACAAAAACGGCTCCATCCAATCTATCTGCACTTAGGAGGTTCCAGTCGATATTGGAAAAATTGAAATCACCCATTACAATAACCCTGCTACTTCTGCATTTGTTTCCAGAATCTGCCTGCCTATGAGCTCTTCAAACGCTCTCCAGCTATTAGATGGTCCGTGGAAAACACCCAACACGGTGGCTGTTCCGATACTGTTTTTAAATTCCACTCATAATGACTCAATGGGCAAACCTACCCCAACAACCTTTCTTTCTGTAGCTGCGTTGCACTCTCTAATTAGCAATGCTACACCCCCTCCTCTTTTACCACCCTCCCTGCTCTTTTTAAACATTGTAAACCCTGGAACATCAAGCAACCGTTCCTACCCCGTGTAACCCAACTGTCCGTTATGCCCACAACACCGTAGCCCCAAGTACTGATCCATGCTCTCAGCGAATATATCGGGAAGACCAAGAGACTATTACATTTATGTTCATCTGCCGAAAACAAGTAGTCTGAACATATGACAGACTTCTTGGAGTTCAGAAGAGTTTTGACATCAATGTCGATTATTATGAACAGTGTAACTGAGGAAGTGAAATGAGCAGTGTTCACAGATGTTTAGTTAGCAGTATACTTCGTGAGTGGAATGTTGAGAACATATGGGTAAAGATCAGTAGACCAGAAGACCGCATGCTGAGTGGCGTTATGTGGTGGGAGAGTGGGTTTGAGCTCAAGGCATAAAATTCCTGTCAGCTTCTCCATGTACCTGCAGTTAGCTGTCTCAGAATTTAAATTTTCGTCTATACTCATTCATGGGATTACGGTAACCCTTGCTGGACAAGTACGTATGGGCCGTCCTTAATTATCAAGAAGGCTGTTAGGTTTATAATGTGAAATGAATTGAAATACAGCAAAGCATCAACTCTGATTTGTTGAATCAGAAGGGCAATGACATGTTTTGTGTTTGTACATTATCGCAGAATCTAAAAATAATGATCAAGCAAAATTATATTATCAGACTTGGTTATTAAAGACATAACCACGGACAACAATGAAAAACAGATGCATCACCCCTGAGTACCCATGATGTTGATATGGTCAAATGCAAATTGCAAGATACATCAGCCAACATTCTGAAAGAGTTGTGGATTCTGGACTTCTATAACAAAAGCAGCGATCTTTGGAACATCTCAGCAGGTTCGGCAGCCTCTTTTCAGAGATATCACAGTTAAGTTTTCTACTCCAGTGACCCTACTTCAGCTCTGATGAGAGCGTGGAAAAGGACATATTTGTTTGCACAAAATGGCGTATGGAAGGGTGAGTGTAAGGGCGAAGGAGAGTAAATGATAGTTGGAGATAGTGCATCGATGTTGCTTCTGTGACAAGGTTATGTTGCAATTGTTTTTTTTCCCCGAGACTTCGGAAAGCAGAGAGTCTGAGATCTCTGGAAACATCGACTTGAAAGTGGTTTAAGTTTTTTTTTTAATTCTTACACAAGGTAAGGGAAGTGGCCAGTCCTCCCAGGCTCGGTTTTTAGCAGGCAGTATATTTGACATTGCTGGTCAGGTTTTAACAGAGGACCGCAGAAAGCAGATCCATTCTGATCCTCTTGATCCCTGCCATTTATTTTGTAAAAATCCGTGTTTTATTTTATCGTTCTTGTTTTGCCAAATCGGTGTTTATGGGGATTTGCAAGTTTCTTTTTTCGAACAGCATCATTATTTTGTGATAGATTCAATCGGGTGGGGAGTAGGGGTGTTCTCTTTTGTTGATGCTTCCTTCGGTAGTCCATGAATAAATTATGTTTCATTTAAAATTCTTCCAGGATCGATCCATTCTGCGAACGCATCCCTTGGCAAATAAAGGAAATTTCAGACACAGAATGTAAAATGCAACAATCCATTCCAGGACGGAAAAAAAAATCGCATGCAAACGTAGTCAACGAAGCAGCTATGAGACATTCACTAAAGTTTGCAAATGTTTTAAAAGCCCAAGAGCGTCCGACTGAATCTACACTGAAAAAGCTGCTACATTGTTCTTAATTTTAAGAATAAGCTCAAAGCTTCACAGACTGTGTCTTCAAGTGCTGTTCAGTGGCCAGGTTTGAAAATCTCATTCACCCCCTCTGTGAAAAGACACTATGACAAAAAAACACTTGCAGCGACCGCATCCACACAGTGTGGCCTAATAATGCCTGAAAGTGGCTGTTTTGTGGTAGCAGGCCATGGGATAACGATGCTTGGTGTGTGGGGTTGGTGACAATAATTGGGGAAGGTGTTTGATCCTAAAACATGGTGAGTGCGATATTAAGCTGCAATATTCCCAATCTGAAAAAAGATGTACTGATTATTCATATTGCGCTGAGTTTCACTGCAGCAAGCCTGAGACAGGAATGATCGCTGGAAAATACAGTGTTGTGTTGAAATAACGGGTAAAATGGTCATTTCTGCCAACAGAACTTAGTTGTTCAAAGAAACAATAGCATGTTCTGCTTCTCAGTGCTCCAGTGTACAGGGCACGACATTGAAACTAGTGAATAGAGAAAGCTACATTGACTGAAGTCAAGGTAAAACTTTGCCAGGAAAAAGGGAAGGTCAGGACTGAGAGAGTAAACAGGCACGAGTTAAATATACTAAAAATGCATAGGAATGTATAGTGAGATGGTAGAGTCGATTTGGGAGAAAATAAGGAGTTTTACGGACCAGGCAAGACACAGGCAAAAATATATTACGAAAGAAACCTCGAGGCTAATGTTTTTGTATTTTATTGGCAGATGTGAAGTGCATATTCCAGATGAGGTGCAGCTACTCAAACCAATTGGCATAAAACAAAACGGAATCTATTTAAACACTACAGTTGAGACTCAACCAAAAGCAAACGGAATTTAGAAAAATTTAGTTTTTGGAAATCTTAGCTGTCCCGATACAATGACATAACCAAGGAACTGTTTAATCCAAAACTCATCTCAGAAACATACATATTGACAAAAAAAGTAAATTATAACACAAATGTTTGCCCGCAGGAAGGAACAACGTTCAAATAGATTTCAGAGAGAACATCAGACATGAAACATTTCCTGGAGACTGCAACCTATCCTGGAATCCAGCAGATCATGTCCAATCCAGCTACAACATACTAGAATCAACCTGATTTGAGGAAAAACAGCCAATCCCCTACCATGGCTGGGCTGAGCTCTTCCTCGACCCTTCAGCACCTCTGTGTGTACGATCTCTTATTAACAAAAAGAATCAAGGACAAAATTACCTTGTTAAAATTACAGTATCGTCACAGAGTACTCCAGGGTGTCTCAGCGTGAGTAGTCTTTGTGGAAGGCTGACACGGGAGTAGAGGAGAACATAGTGGAAACCCGCAGGAAAGCACAAACGTTTGATAATGATCCTTTGAATGCTGATGCTGGTGTTTTTAGACAAGTTGACCACTATCATTTTGAGGTGGGAAAAGAGAGACTTTGGGGCAGCAGGGTGGGAGACGGTTCAGATACAGGTGAGGGCCCTGGCATCTGCGAAAATCAACGTTAAGCACAATGATGCACATTTCTAAAGCTTCCTTGTTTAATTTGGCATCAGCACAAAAGATGCGATGGAAAAAGAGAAACATGGAGAATGGAATAGAATCTTTCGATAAGGCAGGATGTGAGGACTTATCGTCAACATAATTATGTCATCAATGGACTGTTAATGGATATTAGTGGGCAACCCATCGCCAGAAATCTAAATGCAAATATGGAGGGGGGCGGGGAGGAGGAGATGCAAATTGGACCAAGTGAACATGAGAGCAGGGTGGAAATTGGAAAGGAAGTAGATAAAATTCCTTCAGTTCTGAATGGGATAATAAAAGAGCACTGATAACGTCATCAATATCACAGAGAGGTAGCTATGGGCGGGGACTGGAACAAGGGATGTCACACCTACTTCACAAGGACTCAGGTTTCACTTTGGGCTACGCAAGAACCCAGGACCACTTTGGCCTGGAGAAGTTGAGCTTTTGTTCAGGGTGAGCCTAAGCTGGGCAAGGTTGAGGAAAGTCTGGGTACATGTGGCCTATTGCTGTAAAGAACAACCAGAAAGTCATGAGACCACCTTGATGGGGATGGAATTTTAAATTGATTGCATGTCCTGTGGCAGACAAACGTTGGCTAGAGTCCACCAGCTGAAAATCCCGAAACTGCAGTGAAGCGTCAGAGAAATGGCAGAGGTATGTGGGAATGGACAGAAGAGGAGAGTAACACCGAATCGAGTGTGCAACAGATGGGTTCTGCTGAGCAAGATCGGACAGAATCCACAGGTATGTCAGTGAGACCAGTTTATCAATTTTGGGAAGGACATGGAAGTGGGAGTACGGAGTAGGGAGAATTTGAGTATGTCATGCAGTGGACGGGAGCTCAGACGTTAAAAGAAGACCAGTTACCATTGTGGATACTATGGTCGGCTGATCAATGTTGGAGGCATGGTCCACGTGGATGTAGCTGGAGTTATTCGAAAGCTACTGCTCAACAGCTCTCATGCAGAGGTCAGTCGGTCAGACAACGGTAGCACAGTCCTTGGTGATAGGCTTTATAAAAAAGTCAGGGTTGAATCAGACAATACAGAATGAAGTCAGTTCGGAGGGATATCAGCTGAAATGGAATAGAATGCACTGAGAAATTGAGGCGACCAATTTGATGGCCACAGTTCTCAATGAATAGGTCGATTTCAGTTGAAATATCAGAGGGCGTGGTGCATTTGCAGGCAGAGAGTCGGAGCAGAGTGAAGGAGTCTCTGGGACACGGAGAGTATTCGTGTTCAAAGGAAATGGCATGCAGGGGATCTGGTACAACAGGATCCATAATCAACTGTATGGTGATGCTCCTCCTTCACCAAGGTTATTTTGTCCCTGTTTTCTGTTCAAAGAGCTCAAAAAACACAGCTTCAGGACTGTCAACGTTTAAAAGATTTCAGGGCCAATTTGAGTATTGCTAACAGATAGTGCCTCAGGAAAAAGGGTTTCAAGTTTAAAAGTAAAAACATGCAATGAAAGGGTCTGGGCCAGTTCTCCCAGCTGAGCTTTTGATTGGTTTGGTTTGGTGTGAGTCAGCAGTCAGTTTTGAAGTTGCTGGACCCAGAGAAGCAACTGGTGATCTTCCCTCTCCCTGACATCTCTCCTGGAAGAACCAATGTTGGCGTTTCCTTTTTTAGGCAAAGGAGTGTATTTGGGGATTGTTGCAGTTATTTGGGACAGCATCAGTAATTTGCGACAATCTCTCGGGTTTCCGCATTTCTTAAGTTATTTTACATTCCGTTCTGTTTTGTTTGTGTTTCATTCAGTAAAGTTGCAAATACATTTTTTAATACTAATTAGTTCGGCTAGCTTCATCACTCTAAGAATATCCACAACACAGCAGCTCAAAACGATTACAAAATGTTTGGACTGGGCGACTTTATTGAAGTATTGGTGGGGGGCTGGCCTTTTCCACAGCACATGGAAAACATATTCAAATTGGATAACATATTTTGCAGAAAGCGACTAGAGTCATGCAAATAATGGAGATGAGCCATTCAGGAAGAAGCAAAAGAAATACAAAAACAGCAGCACAGGAAGAAAGGCTGAGAAACAGCTGCTGGGTCTGGAGGGTTTGTAATAAAAAAAAATGGATTCACTGCCTTTTTTTCTCTCATCTTCCATTCGTGGAAGAATTTGGTGGAGGAGTAACATTCAAGGATTGGGATTAATACACAAGCATTTCGTTCATACATTTCAGAACGTGATCATAAGATGTTGTCTCCCACAATAAAGATGTTTATGAGAGAATATGTTGAGCACACACCGGGAACAAATGGTACAGCCAAATAAGTACCTGACAGATGAGCGAGAAGGTGTTTGTTGTGTGAGAAAATAGAAATCTTTCAGTAGCGAATACAGCGACTAAAACCTCCCTCAGTAGCTTGTTTCTGTGAATAAAATCTCACAACCTTCGATGAAATTCTCCTTAGAATCTTATGCAAACCCACAGGCTGTGACAGGATATCAGTTTTAGAACATATCGCATGGAAAAATACAACACTGCGCACACCCTTCGACCGTCAATGTTGTGTCACCTGTGAAACTAACCTGAAGCACATCTAACTTACACTGTTCCATTATCATTCATATATTTATCCAATCACCATTTAAATGCCCATAAATCTGTCGAGTCTACTACTTTTGCAGGCATGACATTGTGCCCCATTATTGCTCGCTGAGTAAAGAAACTACTTCTGACATCTATCCTACAATCTACTGCCACTCAATTTACTATTACGTCCCCTCGTCCTAGCCATCACCACCTCAGTATAAAGGCTCTCACTTCCCACCATTTCGAAACCTCTGAACATCTTGCATTCCTCCATTAAGTCACCTCTTAATCTTCTTCACTCTAACGAAAACAGCCTGAACTCCCTCAGCCCTCCCTCATAAGAAGTTCTCTCCATAATGTATATTAAGATATATAAATATTAATAGAAATCACTGACACATTAAGACAGATTATATCCTTTAAAGGACGGACTATTTTTCAGAGGCGATGAGTCACCCAGCATCTCAAACACTCAGTATTTGTCGAATGTCATGGACCAAAGGTGAAAGGGTCAGTGAAGGTGGTCCTGTTCACAGCAGAAGGCGATATAGGCCAGAAAACAGGGATGTCGTCAGTCTTCGGGGAATTCTGAGTCCGGTGTGGTCTAGTGAATTCATCGACAATAGAAGTATAGGAGGTTGGAATAAGAACTGTCTCCAAAGTGGGAGATTCCCAAACTGCTGGAAATACGAGAGGGCAGATGGCTCAGAAGGACTGGGCCTGAAACAGGTTAAAGAGACATAGTACATTATCAGATTTAGTTGGGGTCCCAGATAGTATGCACACGTAATAATGGACAAGTTTACACGAGAAGATCTCCTGATGTTACTTCAGTAGATATGTAGTAGAATTTTCTCTACTTTGCTGTTCTTGTTTCTTTCAATCTCATGTTTCAGCCAAAACAATCTTCCCTGATTCTCTTTATTAAATCTGTGTGATTACTGTAACTGATTGATTCCCCGAGGAATTAATGCATGCATAAACACAGAATCCCTTCCACTGACTCTGCTGTGGGTACTCAAAGTGTTGCAGCTTTTGCAGATATCATTCACTGTCATCAAAAATGGAGAAGCCTGCAATTCTGCTCGTGAAAGAAGTTTATTACCCATTACTTGCATCTGTAGCCATTCCGGGTGAGTGGATTCCATTTTTAAACAAGTTTTTCCTGATGAACTTCTTCGAAGATGATTTTAAAACATCTGAAGGGGCGAGTAGGGGGAATTGATTCAGTGTTTCTCACTCCAGAGGGACTGCCATTGCTCCACTAGAGCACTTTAGTCATTGAAATCTATTTGCATTAAGCCCCATCATCACTCTTCTAGCTAATTCGTATAATGTATCAAGTGAACAAATTTTTTCGTGGCACCATTGCAGAATAACTAACTTGGAGAACTGGTTTGGCTACCTTGCGTTTTAATCATTTGATTTGCTTCATCTTTCTGGAATGATAATAATGCTCCTTAATGATTCTGTGTATACTTGGACTGCCTAGTTATCACTTAGAGAATGATCCCTGCGCTATGTGACAAAATATTTCTTGTATATTGTTAAGTACATGACATAGACAGACATGATAATATTTCATTTGAGTCAGACACTGACACATTATGCACTGCTTGTTTCCACCCTTATAGCGAACTCGGCCACAATTTGGATTCTTTCACAAAGGAAATGTGGTCTTTCTAAATGCATCACTGTTTACATGATGGCCATAGCAACAACAGATCTACTGGTCCTGATCAACAATGTAGTATTCTATCACATCTGCAGTTATCACTTTCCTTTGTCATTTCTGTCCCATACTAATGTTTGCAGAGTCATTATATATTTGACGGCTGTCACACCTGATTTATCTGTTTGGTGCCTTGTTTCATTCACACTTGATCGATTTGTTGTGATTTGTTGCCAAAAATTTCAAACAAAATATTGCACTGAAAGTATTGCAATCGCTCTCGTTATAACCATCACAGTTGTGATCATATTGAAGGAAATTCCGGTTTTGTTTGCCTATGAACCTGAGAAAATTATAAACAACGTGCAGTGGGGCTGCCGGTCAAGTGCAGCATTTTTTTCCTCTTCTGCAGGTATAGGTTATGTCTGGTTTTACAGCGCCTGTGTCACTTGGATTCCATTCACATTGATTACCTTATGTAATACATTAACTGTCCAACGCATTGTACTGGCAAATAGAACACGCACTGTACTTCGGAGCTCCAAGAGTGGGAATCATAGTGACTCAGAATTGGAGAACCGCCGAAAATCCATCATTTTATTATTCTTGATATCAGTAAGTTTTCTCTTGCTCTGGTTGACAAATGCCGTGAGTTTAGGTGTTACCAAATTAACAAACATGGTTAATTCCCGAGTCAAGTTCACCAACTCTGAATTTATCGCTATTGAAGTGGGAGATATCTTGAAGCTTTTCAGTTGCTTTCTGAACCCTTGTATTTATGCCGCGACACAGAGCAAATTCAGAGTTGAACTGAAAAATATGACAAAATCTCTGTGGGTATTAATCCAAAGAGATGTTCGACAGAAGTCCATAAATTGAATTTAGCTGAGCAGCAGTTCTGCCCTAATAGTTTTAGTTTCAGGTCTGTCTCCATCGGAATAAAGCATTCTTTATGGTAATATGTGACATGATTCAAATCTGCATACACACATCTTGAATATTCGAGATTCTGTAAAGTCTGTTGGATTTCTGTAACATTCTCTATTTTGCTGGGTCACAGTGAGCTAACTCATCGTGCAGTTTGAGTTCCACGCCTTTATCAATCAGGTCATCAAAGCAGTTCTCAGTCAACAGTTCAGAAATATATGAATTGCATTTACAAAGATAGTTAGTGCGGATAGAGTGAGTGGTGAGATATTAACGTTTTAAGTCCAGTGAACCATCTTCACTACATTTGTGATTGGGGAATTTGAACTCAATGAAGCAAAGGCAGGGGCCAGGGAGGGCAAGAGTTTGGAATCACGAATTAAGTCCATGAATTGAATGTAGCTGAGCAGCAGTTCTGCCCAAATAGTTTTAGTTTCAGGTCTGTCTCCATCGGAATAAAGCCTTCTTTCTGGTAATATGTGACATGATTCATATCTACATTCACACATCTTGGATATTCGAGAGCACCTTTTATTTTTGTTGAGTAAAGACAACCTAGTCCATTAAATACAACACATGTTGCAGTCATAGACCTAATCTAATCTGATGTTTCTGAATTTAAGCATCCATATTAAATGCAAATAATTTAAATTCAGCCACTGAAATGGAAGATGTCCATTCGACATAATCAATCAAGATTAATTTAATCTGAACTGTAGTTACGGTATGTTAACATGTATTGACAATTTTGTCCGCAACGGGATCTGAATATTCTATGGTGTGGGCACTTTATGGGAGAGAGCTCGTCGATGACAAATCTGACAGGACTCTTTTCAGACGATGAATGTCCTGTGGAGGAAACAGTCCAGGTTCCATCGATGTTCCACCACACATGTTTGGTCTCGCGCAGTTATTACAATTGGGGTAATATATTCATTCAAATTGTCCTCTCTCACTATTCCTAATTTGTACATCAGTATACTTGGTTGCATTATGAATAAAGGAAATACTGGAGAAAATCAACATGTCTGGCAACATTGGCGAAGAGAGGAATAAGAGAAAGAGTGAAGTATCCACCCATGGGCAGCAAGATTCTACTAAATACCATTTTATCCAGGTTGTTGCAGTTTTCATAGTTTCTAAGTTAACTTCATCTGCATTGATATTATTTATGTAAATCATTTAGAAGAAACGGCACCAAGAATATGCTGACATTTGCAAAAACGTTAACCGTGATAATATTCAAATGTAACGATATGTCAGTAGAAATACTGCTCGTGTGTGTTCTGTGTAGTTTCAATTTTAATTCTCACTTATCAGCGCGCTCGTGGCTTGCATAGAAAACGAGAACTCGTTTCCTTTGCCGTTCTGTTTTGCAATTGTCTTCGTTTGATGACATTGAGTATCATGTGCAGTATGGCGTAGTGAGAAGTTGGCTCATGCACCAGTCAGTCAGATTTGCTTAAAAGTGCATCATTCGTGACTGGGTAAATGACTGGAAAGGCTCTGAAAGAATGGTATATGGGAGAGTATGACAGGTGGAAGGAGGTGAAGGTGACGTGGATAGGCCCCTCTCCAGCCTATCAAACTCACCTTATCCTCCTTCCACCTATCCCATTCCCAAAGCCCCTCCCCCAAGTCCTTCTTGTGAGGAGATCGCCAGGGATGTTTGGAGAATCTTTGCAGTGCTTCATGTACATCGGACACAGTGTTGTTTCTGAGCGTCCGTGGTGGTGGAAGCAGATGTTCCTTGAATGTGGCTACGAATTATTCACTCTATTTTCATAGAATCCCGACAGTGAGGAAACAGGTTTTCGACCCAATTGACGTATTCCGACCTTCAGAAGAGTAAGTTGCTGAATTGCTCCGGATATTTTCCATTTGATTTATTTCTGATCCAGAAGGTTCTGTTTCAAATTCCAAAGACTACAGATGTGTGTCCCAACATGTCCAGCTGATGGATGGACACTGTGCAATGGATAGAGAAATGACAGTCTCTCCCCCCCATAATTCAACGCGACTGTGAAAGGCTTTGGTCTCTCAGCTCGTGTTGTATTTCACAGGGAAGTGAAAAAGTCCCTCGGGGGCAGGGGTCGAACCAGTCGTTATTTCAAACGCTGACTTTAATGGACATAGGATTCTGGATTCCCATTCCTCATTCCATCCAATCCAGGAGGGAGATGTTTCATTTAGGCTGCAGGAGAAATGGGAAAATGTTTTTTACTCTCAATGCTGAAGTTATGTCCCGCGTGTTTCTCTTTTTGCTTTTCTGTCCCCATTCCTTCGGACCTCCTGTCAAAGATGTAAATGTCCAACAAAAGCTATCAGTCACCTACTGAGCAATGACAATACTCTGAAAACTCCGGCCCCCCAGTGTGTTGCCCATCCAGATCAGAAAGACAGTTTCCTTCCACATCCATTCGGTGCATGTGGCTGAGCCCAAACTCTATGTTTTCGGGTGGATCTCCCTGTGTTTACACATTTCAAAATTAGCTTCAAACTCTCACCTTAGAACATAGAACATAGAAAAGTCCAGAACAGAACAGGCCCTTAGGGCCATGATGTTGTGCCGAAACTTAATAATAATGCAAAGTATAGTAACTTAACTACGCACCCCTCAACGCACTGTTTTTGATGTGCATGTCCAGGAGTCGCTTAAATGTCCCCAATGACGTCGCTTCCACCATCTCAGTTGGCAACGCATTCCATGCATTCACAACTCTCTTACAACATGCGGAAAGAACTTACCTCTGATGTCTCTTTTATACCCTCCTCCTAATATCTTCCAACTATGACTTCTCGTTCCAGTGAATCCTGCACTGCGAAAAAAGTCTCTGGCTATTGATTCTATCTATTCTTCTCATTATTTTGTTCACCGTGATCAGGTCCCCTCTCTTCAGCCTTCTCTCTAGAGAGAAAATCTGAGCTTATTCAACCTTTCTTCAAAAGACAAGCCCTCCAGTATAGGCAGAATCCTGGTAAACCTTCTTTGCACTCTCTCCAAAGCCTTTGTATCTTTCCTATCATAGGGCGATGATCCAAGTGTGGTATCACCTGGGACTTGTAGAGCTGCTGGAAAACCTCACGGCTCTTAAACTCGATACCCCTGTTAATGAAAGCCAAAACACCACGTGCTTTTTTAACAACTCCATCCACTTGGGTGGCAATTTTGAGGGATCTATGTACATGCACACCCACATCCCGCTGTTCTTTCGCACTGCCAAGAATCCTGTCTTTAATCCTATATTCAGCATTTGAACTCGACCTTCTGAAATGCCTCATTTCGCATTTATCCAGGTTGACCTCCACCTGCCATTTTTCAGTCCAGCTCTGCATCCTGTCAATGTCACGCTGCAGCCTGCCACAGCCCTCTATACTATCGACGACAAGTCCAATCTGTGTGTCATCTGCAAATGTACTAACCCATCCCTCAACATCCTCATCCAAGCCATTTATAAAAAGTACAAAGAGCAGAGGCCCAAGAACAGAACCCTGCGGGACCCCACTCAAAACTGTCTTCCAGGCAGAATACTTTCCATCTACAATCAATCTCTGCCTTCTTTCAGCCAGGCAATTCTGAATCCAAATATCCAAATCTCCATGTATCCTATACTTCCTTACTTTATGAATGAACCGACCATGGGGAATCCTATCATATGCCTTGCTGAAGTCCGCAAACAACCCATCCACTGATCGACCTGTGTTCACACCGCCTCAAAGAAGTCAATAAGTTTCATGAGGCACGACCTGCCTCTCACAAAGTCATGCTGACTGCCTTTAATCACACTATGCATTGCCAAAGAGTCATGAATGCTATCCCTCAGAATTCTTTCCACCACTTTGATGACCACAGACGTGAGACTGACTGGTCCTTAATTACCAAGGATTTCCCTATTAAACTTCTTGAAAGTGGAACCTCATTCGCCTCCTTCCAATCTTGTGGTACGAATCCCGTGGAGAGTGAGGAAGCAAAGTTCCTCGCCAGCGGCTTTGCAACATCCTTTCTCGCTTCCCGGAGCTGCAAACGATAAATTAGGCACGGCCCTGGACACTCATCAATCTTAATGTTTTCCAAAGTGGATAAAACATGTCCACATTGGCCTGAAGTCTGATCTCAAAAAGGCCTCTCAAAATCATTTTTTTTTCTCTGTCCAAAATCATACTGATAGAAGCCTAGCCTGGTTTATTGCCCTCTGAAAAGTAAATCAAGGACTGAATCTTGTAGCACTCTTGGAGCACTGTGAATGGCTTAAATCTCCATGTCTCAAAGTTAGGTCACTCTGGGAATTACGTACACTGTTCTATTAATCAAATACCCCTGTTCGACCACACTAGGAGGACCGTGCACAGTGTGATGTTCTTTTTATGCTAGAGTCTACTGACCGTTTTATCAATTGAGATTTCCTTTCCTTTTCTCAGTTAATCTATTGGAATGTGAGGGCGATGAAAGGATCTGTAGAGAAGAAGGCTGTCATGCAAATGAGATTATCCACAGCAGGAGATGTTCCTTCAATGGCACCTGCCGCTTTATGATATGTTACAAAAAATGCAATATTTCCGACATTGAGATTCACCTGAGTTCCGAATAATGCTTGCTGTCATTTTGTTAATTCAGTCTTTGCTTGATTCTCTAAGTATAATCATCCACTGTCCCGCTGATTTTTTTTAAAAATGAGAATAAAGCTTACTGCATTAAGACCACCTCTTGCCCAGCATTCAGTTTTTCACTGGGATTAGTGTGGACGCACATTGTCAGGAGAAATGGATAAGTCAGAAAACGGGAGGTACACATTGCCATCATGGATCTCCATTACTATGTACAAAGACAATGTCAACAATTCATCCATTGCTTGTCTCTGGCGTTGTCTGACTCTTCATTTCTGCTTCACCTCCTGGTTTCCTAGACTCGTGCTTCCCACCTCCCACTTCCAGTTTACTTGTTAACTTTCCCTCAGCATTGTTTCTCCAGGTCTGTTTTTATCTTCGTACGTTTCTGTTCCTTACATTCCCCCGTCTCATTTTACCACCTCTGTTTCTCACTTTTTGATTCCCCATCTCATTGCCTCCCCTTGCTACTCCCACTTTGTTTCACCTGACCAGTTTCTTCCTTAGTACTTTTTATTCTTTCTTTTCCCAGATATTTATCCTTCTGTCTTTCACCCCACCCCCATTCCTTAGTCTGCTTCTCTCCCTTTCTTATTATTTCCTTCGGTTTTTCGTTCGCTGTTTCGCCCCGTTCCCCATCCTCTGTTTCCTCCTATCTATTTCTCATTCTTGTAACTTGCCTTTTCTTTCTACACAGGTATGTTCTACCTACTTCTCCTTTGCTCTTTCAAAACATCCCTTTCGGGATTCTATTCAGCCCATCGAGTCCAATCCAACCCTCTGATGCACACAAGCACCTGACATATCCCAGCGTAGATTTTCCATGGCTAATCCATCTTCTTTGCACATCAGTCGACAGTCTGTGCTGGTGATTATGGTCAAACCACACAGCCTGCACATATTTGGACTGTGGGAGGACACTCGAGTAACCAGAATAAACCACACAAACATAGGGGGAAGTTGCAAACAGACAGTTACCCAAGTTTGGACTCAATCTCGGGTCCCTGCCAATGTGAGTCAGAATTACTAAACACTGTACTGTCGCTGTCTTCTTCTGTTCTGTTCCTTTCTCCCTTCATGTTCCCTCCTCTAACTTGTTTCCTCTTTGATTCTCCACCCCTTTTTCTAACTACCTCATTACTGCCCTCTGTCTCCCTGCCAATTATTCACTTCGGGTTAACTCTTCCTCTATTGTTCATCTCGTTGTGACATCATAGTGACTGCCAGACAAATCAAATCAGCCTCCCTATCCCTGAATCACATCACATTAATATTAAGATATTCAATGATTTTCAAAGAGGTGAAATCTAAAACGTTTCCTGATGTTTTCCAGATCAACAATCCTTCAACTTTGTATAAGACTGAAGAAAGCAGAACTCAAAACAGCTTCCAGTTCAGCAGCTTCCACTCACACTGTCGTCTGCCCAAATCCAAGATTAAATTTGTTCAAACTACGTATTTCATGATTATCTGTGAATGACTGGCCATTCCACTCTATCTTTAATTGACCCATTCAAGGTTCAAACAACTGCTACTCTTTAAGCAATGCATCCTCATGCCAAAATGTGAATAGTGCTCCAGAAGCAGCAATTAACCTGCACATATCTCTCCAGGCCAGTTGCTGCAAACAAATATATTAGCTTCTTCCTTCGAAATACAAGCTGCTCCTCAAAAGTCTAATTCAAATTTCACTCCATGTTACACAATAGACTTGCGAAAAATAGAAGTTACAAATGCAAGTCTCAACAACAAGCTTAATCCCAATCTAAACCTCACCCACATACCTGCTCCAGGCCCATATCCCTCCAAACTTCTCCTATTCGTGGATGTTACCAAATTACTTTTAAATGTTGTAATGGTACCCATATCCATTAATTTCTCAGCAAGTTCATTCCACACACTAATCGCTCTCTGTGTAAAGAAAAAATCCGTTTATTTTCTAAAT
The DNA here is from genome assembly GCF_020745735.1 of Hemiscyllium ocellatum. Classification (NCBI taxonomy): domain Eukaryota; kingdom Metazoa; phylum Chordata; class Chondrichthyes; order Orectolobiformes; family Hemiscylliidae; genus Hemiscyllium; species Hemiscyllium ocellatum. The sequence continues at coordinate 442,448 of NW_026867550.1, forward strand.
GTCCCATGTCTCATTTCATCGATGTAACCCAAGAATTGAAATTCCCATCATAACGAAATGACAAACAACAAACCATATGACGTTAAGGTAGTGGATCAGTTATCAGCATATTGTGGATCAATTGGACAACTCCTACTCCGAATTTAAATGCTTCTGGGTCTTTCTCTCTCAGCCGTGTGGATTTCTCTCTGTTCGGAAGTCTATCTGTTTGATTGCCTAACCATCAAGGAGACAACCAGTACTGGTCATGTGACAGAGTGGAGCAGGTGTCAGTGGCTGAATGGTCCATTCATATTACTATTTTACGTGTTTTAGGTTCTCTCTCTCTCTTTCTCTCTCTCTACGATTGTCTCTCTCTCTCTCCCCCCTCTCTCTGTGTGTGTGTGTGTGAGTGTGTGTGTGTGTGTGTGTGTGTGTGTGTGTGTGTGTGTGTGTGTGTGTGTGTGTGTGTGTTTTCTCTCTATCTTTATTTCTAAGGGAAGGTGGACAGCAAACATCATATTGAATGGTTGAGCAGGCTGAATGGGTACAGCTTACGAATTACTGTGTTTGTTTTCTCTGCCGGTTTCTCTCTTTCTATAAAGAGGATGTTGCCTAGACGAGTAAGCAAGAGGTATAAGAAGAATATTGCCAGGGTCGGACTTTATTCCTTGGAACGTAGGAGAATGAGGAGTGACCGTGTTGAGAAGTTTTAATGCAACAGGGGCAGAGATGAGTGCATGTGGTCTTTTTAACCATGAATGGGTAAGCTACTGGGCATAGGATTCAGGTGAGAAGGGAAAGATTTATAAAAGACCCGATGAACAACCTCTTCACCCAGAAAGTAGTGCACATGTGGAATGTGCTGCCAGAGAAAATGCTTGAGGCAGGAACAGCAGCAATATTGTTAAAAGCATGCGGATATGAACATGTATTGGAAGGAGTGGAGGAATATGGATCAAATGCAGGCAATTGGATCCAGCTGAGTGGTCACCATGGTCTGTTTGGAACATTTCGGGCCGAAGCATCTGTTTCCATTCTGTGTTATTCTATGACTATCATAAGAGAATCAACTATGATCATAACGAATGGTGCAACAGTCTTGATTGGCTAACTAAACAGTTTCTGTTCCCCTTTTTAATCATTATTCCAGGAGGCACTGTCAGAGGGTGCATTCACGGAACCAGGAGGATTACTGGGACGAATAGGACTGCGTGGAGTAAAGGCTGGAATCAGGCTCAGCCACCATCTCTTTGGAAAGTGGATACTATATTTTCACGTTGCCAGCCAGCTTCTCGACAAGCCTCGCCCACACGCCCACATTTGCGGGCCACCGACCTTTGTGGATGACATGTGCCCGTGGCAATGAAAAGGTTCTGGATAAACACATGGCCAAGAATCCAAGTATGAGGAAGAATATTATTTTCCTCGTCCTGTCAGCACCTCCAAGCCTGTCGAGTATAAAGGGCAGAGGGAATCTTGCTCCCTTTTTAATCCTGATTTCACAGGAATGGTCTCCAACAAACCCACATTAAGAGGCAAGTAAATATCGGAGACCTCCAACCTGCTAAACTGGAAGAGATCAATAAAACGCTGTCTCTCAATATAGGCAAAGAATCCCAACGCCTCTCCGTCGCTTAGTTTGTTTTTGTCTTGTTCTCAGACTCTTAGTTTTTTCTACTTCTCACTCAATCTATCTCTCTCGTCACTTTCACATGCTGTCTTTCTGTCACTTTCTGTCTTCCTATATTCTTTCTCGCTCACTCACTCTATTGCTCGCTTTATCTCTTTTATTTTTGTCCGTATTTCTGTCTCTCTGTCTCACAGTTTCTCATCATTCTCACTCTCTCTGTGATTTTGTTGCCCTACTCCCTCTCTATCTGCCCTCCTTTATGTCTTACTCTGTTTCTATGTCCCTGTCTTTCTGCATTTCACTTCCAAATTTCCCTCACACATCCTCTTATACCTTCTACTTTCATTTACATATTGTTCAATCTGTAGTTGTCTTTCACTCTGTCTCTCTGTCACTCATTCTGTCATTCTCACTTTGTATCTAGGTTGATTTATCTTTCCATCTCATTCTCTCATTCGTCTCGGTCTCTTGTCATCCTAATGCACATTGTATCTCTCGTTCTCTCTCGTCTCAGTCTCACTAGCTGTTTAACAATCTGTCTCACTGTCTGTCACTGGCTGCCTCTCACTCCCACGGCCTCACTTGTATCTGTGAATTTTTCTGCCAATCTCTCTTCCCCTCTCCTTTCTTGCTTTCTCCAAATTTCTGTCACTCTGACTCTGTCTATCGCGCGTTCTTTTTCACTAACCCTCCCTGTCTGCCTCTCTCAGTCTCTCTGCATTCCTCTCTCCGCTGACACACACACAAGTTCTTGCTCTCAATTTACATCTCCGTCTCTGTTTCTCTCACTCACTCATTGTAGCTGTCTGGTTTCTTTGTATACTCCCTTCACAATTATTCTGCTCCCATTGCCTATTTTCAGCAGATGTTCCTATGAAGAACATTCCTCAATCACACTGTGAATGAAAGCCGCTGCTTCACCTTCTTTACTCCAAAGTGACCGGGCAATGTCTGACGAGTTGTTTTGGGTGGTGCTGTTAAGCGCTTGAATATTGTGAGGAAGGATTCTGTGCAAGGTCCTCCTAACTTCTTGCATCTGAGTAGTTCTGGACTGAACTGACCCACATCAAGACGATGAGAGCACCCTCTTTCCTGGTACGAAAGATCACGACAGGCTGAATCCATGAACACTTGAAATCAGAAAATTGCACATTCACTCACTGATATATCTCGGGCTTTCACCGGCACAGTGCATCGGGGCATTTCAGAGAGTCTGACCAAATTTCACATTGGTTTTTGAATGTTCCAGCGTTTAGATGTTTCAAACATATTGGGGTGTTTGGGGCAGAAAAGAAATGGAGGATTGGCATTGCTAATCAGCGATAATATCACAGCTGCAAAAAGGAAGATCGTCGATGAGGGTTTTTTACCGAGTCAGTATGGGTGGAAATCAGAAACTTTCATATCAATATTGCAGTGACAGGAGGAGGGGAGTTGTCAGAAAATGGGTAAGATGCATTGATGTTCTTCACACTGCAGCAGCTCAGCTGCCAGGTGTGCTTTTGGTGTAGCCACAACTGTCAGATCATTTGTAGCTCCGGTCGCTAACCTGTAGGGCGGATCTCGATGGTTTGGAAGGCCGCGGAAAGAGTTACACCAGGATGTCGCTTGGATCGGAGACGATTTTTTACAAAAGCCTTTCAACAAATTTTAATGATTTGTGCTCGAGATTTGGTGTTGAGAGGCGATCTGAAGGAAGGATGTGAAACACCCAGGGTGGAAATGTCGCTTTGTATTGGGCACAGGAAAACGTTTGAAAGAATATGCATGAGATAGTTTTTTTTTACGGAAATGGTGATAGATGTCCGGAATGCACTGCCAGGCAAGTGATAGAATTGGACATAATAGCAAAGGTTAACAGGCAATTAGATAGATGGATGAACAGGCATACTATACAGGGATCTTGACCATATGAAGACAGATGGTATTATATTAGAATAGTACACTGATCGTCACAGACATGCTGGCAGAAGGATCTGTTTATTTGTTGTACTCTGTTCAATGGAGCATTATGGATTTGGAGAGAGGCTGGATTTAAACGGATTGTTTTCTTTAGAGCAAAGGCAGTATTGGGAAGGCCTGTTTCATGTGCATAGATGTTTGGAGAACACGGGCAGAGTGAGCAGAAAACAATTGCTTCCTGAGTCCAATAAGGGGACACAATTTGAAATTAAAAGGCACAAGGTCTTGAAAGGACTTGAAGATAATCTCCAAGATTCTCTGATTCTCTGCTCCAACAGACACAAATGGCAGCACGCCGGCAATGTCACTGGCTCCTTGTCCCCTCGTTACTTGAGGGAAGGGGAGCGTGCTGTTGCACACAGAGGCATACTTGTGTATGTCCAATGCATCACTGTCCGACCTCAAAGCCTGGAAAGAAAATGCACGCTTCCTGCTGGCCTACAAGCAAGAGAACGCCAGGTGCATCAATACTGAACCACATTGATCAAACACAAAACGAAATGTCTACGAAGGTGAATGAACCATTGAGTAGGCAGAAAATAATTAAAAAACGTCCAATGCACAATCGCGAATTATCGATCTTAGAGGCTGCCAGGGGTAATCTGTGTGCTCACCCGAACATACTGAATAGGAACAGGAGCAGGCGACTCAGCAATTCCAGGTTACTAGAACCAAATTAATTAGCTGAAAATGTGTTGCTGGAAAAGCGCAGCTTTCCTTCGATGCTGCCTGACGTGCTGCGCTTTTCTACCAACACATTTTCAGCTCTGATTTCCAGCATCTGCAGTCCTCACTTTCTCCTTCCAAATCAATGAGATCATGAACAATAGAAAGTGCTGGCAATGTTCAGCTGATATGGCGGCATCTGTGGAAAGAGATCAGTGTAACGTTTTCAATTCAAATGATCCTTCCTCAGAGCTGAGAAAGGCACCACAGTTCTGAGGAAAGGTCGCTCGCCCCGAAAGTTTAAAACTGATTTGTATCCACACATACTGCCAGACGTGCTGAACTTTTCCGGCAATTGCTGCTGTAGTTTCTGATTTGCAGCATTCACAGTTCTTCTTTCTCTATGCAAAAATATTGTGGCTTTTGTTTTTTTGCTATCCTCAACTGTGATTTCTTGCGTGTTCATCGATCAACTTTGACCTCTCAATCATCGACAATATGTCAACATCAGCCTGAAAACAAAGCTTCCACTATTTGCATCCACGATGTTTTGAGAAAAATGAATTTCAAGCACTAACAACCTTTGAACTTGGCACACCCTCCCTTTGAAATAATGAACGTCTATTTCTTGAATGTGGACTGTGCATTCACAACTTGGATGTGAACGCAAAAGCGATATTTATTAAGTTTGCAAATGACTCGAATTTGGTAGTGTTGTTGATCATGAGGAGGATAGTCTCAATTGTGAGTTTGATAATACTCATTTGTTAAATTTCGCAGATCAACTGCAGACGAATTTAATCCTAATAAGTATGAGTTGATGCATTTTTGAAGTCTAATGGGGCCGAATATGCACGGTTATGCTGGGCCCCCAGGGCATGTTGAGGAACGAAGGAAACTTGGTGTGCAAGTTAGTTCATCTCCGAAGATGTGAACACGTGAAGATATGATTATGCTGAGGGCATAGGGGTTGTTTTCACTTTTTAGCCATTTCAAATTGGGAGTAAGGAAGTGTGCTTACAAAATTATAAATCATTTCATCAACCATAGTTCGAAAGCTAAGTGTAGCTCTGCTCACCACACTGTTGGAAAGGCGCGATTCCACCGTGGACTTAATAGACTAGATTCAGCATGCTGTCACCTGGGATAGAAATTCTCAGTTATGATTAGATTAGATTACTTATAGTGTGGAAACAGGCCCTTCGGTCCAACATGTCCACTTCGACCCGCGGAAGCGCAACCCACGCAGACCCCTACATTTTCCCCTGCCCGTAACACTACCAGCAATTTAGCATGGCCAATTCACCTAACCTGCACGTGGACTGTCGGAGGAAATCTATGCAGACATGGGGAGGATGTGCAAACTCCACGCAGTTAGTCGCCTCAGGTGGGAATTGAACCCGGGTCGCTGGCGCTGTGAGGCAGAAGTGCTAACCACTGTGCCACGAGAGCCTGGGAAGGCTGGATTTGTTCGCCTTGGAGCCCAGAATGCTGAGGAAGAATGGGATATTATGAGTGGAATAGATTATGAAAGTTTATTTCCCATGAGTGCCGTGTCTAAGACCAGAGTGCATCAGTTTCTTAGGTGCAGTAGTTGGTCCAGAATAGAATGTGCTGCCTGATGACTTGGTGAAGGGAGGTGTACTATTCCATTGAAAGAAAGGCCATCATTCCATTCGCAGGTTACTTACCACACTGTTGAGTGGGCCTGTATTCATGTGTAGGAGCAGACGAGGTCAAGATCAAAATAACATTGTGTGTCTGGCGCTAAATATAGGGACAGGGCATGTTAGTGGTACACACAGCGCTGTGCCTGTGTATTCGTTTGAAGGAATGAGCAGGACTATATATACAGCATTGCAGTTAACATTGTGTCATGAAGTATAGACAGATTAGGTCAATGGAACGGTGGTTCTGGATTCATAAATAGACCCAGATCTGAGTGTTGGTAAAAACAGTGCCGTAGTCACAAGTGTAGGCACAGCAGATCAACAGCAACCACAGTGCTGGAATTTGGAGTCTCATGCAGACCCGAACCAAGTTAATGGTAACCCCAGTGCTGTGGGTCTGAAGTCGCATGCAGAACCAGAGGACGTCAGTCATAACAAAAGTGTTGTGGGATTGGAGTGACATGAATACATACAGAGGGTCAATAATAACCAGATTGCTGTGTATGTAGATTCACCTCTTGAGGCAGAGCAGAGAAGTGAAGCCAAGGTACTGTGGGGCTGGAGTTTAGTGCAGAGAAAGCACAAGTAATTGATAACCTCAGGACAGTTGACCAGGAGTCATATGAAGAGTCAGAGTGTTTTTTGTCTGGAATTGCATACAGAACAAGGTAGGTCAATGATAAGCAGATAGGACACTGATAAGCACATGTCGAGTAAAAGCAGATCAGGCACAACCACAGTGTGTTGGCCAGGAGTCGCATGTAGTTGCGGATCAGGTGAGTGTTAACAGCAGTGCTGTAGGTCTTCAGTCATCTGGACAGATAGAGTATGTCAAGCTAACCGCAGTGCTGTGCGTCTGGAGTTCTAGCTGGAGACAGAGTTGGTCAAGGGTGCTTCTGTCTGGAGTTACTTGCTGAGACAGTGGCAACAATAGTGTAGTGGATGGATGGAAATCAAGGAGAGCAATGAAAGGGAGACTTGGATAACGAGGAAGGTTGTGAATCGAGTCAAAAGGGAAAAGGGAAGCATATGTGGGTTTTAGGAAGCATTAATTGGAAAACGCCCATGAAAAATTTAAGGAAGGCAGGAAGGTACGAAAGCAGGGGTTTAGGAGAGCAAGAAAGGGGCATGGAATTCCCTTGGCAAGCAGAGTTCAGGGAAGTTCCAAGACATTACATATTAACATTAAAACCAGAAGCATAACGAGGAAGAAAATGGACCACACAGGGATAATGGAGGGAGCCTGTACTTGGATACAGAGGATGTGAATGAGATACTGATGAATACTTTGCATTGGCAGTCAAACAGTAAAAGGACATTGAGGAGAATGAAATATGTGCGGAGTATACCAATATGCCAGGGCACAATGAGAGCAAGAAAGATGTGATTTTGACTTTCTTGAGAAGCATTAAGGCGGATAAGTTGCTCTGGTTTGAATGTATCTACCACAGTTATTTGAGAGAGAGAAATGTTTTTGGGGCTTTGAACAACAGCTTTCTGTCAACGCTCACCATGTAAGAGATCCTGAACGACTGGCGAATAGCTATTGTTTTTTCTTGTATTCAAGAAGGGAAATAGGGGTAATACAGGAAACGATAGGTCAGTCTCACATCGGCGATTGTTTTCTGTAGGTCCGTGACTAATGGTTGTCCACAAAGGTTCCTACTGGGACCTCTACCAATTCTGATATATCTAAATGATTTAGATTGACATGCAGATGTAGAGCCAGAGTATATCACTGGTACTCACAATGCTATTGGTCGAGAGTCGTAGAATCACTGAAATGTGCAGCAGGGAAGAAGCATCTTTGTCCAACATGGCCATGCCGACTAGATAGTCTAAATTAATCTAACCAATTTGGTACCATTTGGCCCTTATCGAACTCAAAGCTTCCTGCCCATATGCCCATCCAGGTACTTCTTAAATGATGTAACTGTTGCATTGTTTGTCGCGTCTGCTGGCAGTACGTTTTATGCACGCACCATCGACTGCGTGAAAAAACGTAGCCACTCATGCTCCTTTTAAAAATTTCTCCTCTCACCCTTAAACAAATGCTCTCTAGTTTTGGACTCCCCTGCTGTCGGGGAAAGGCATGAAATTTGCAACTTATCCATGCCACTCATGATTTTGTAAACTTTTATAAGGCCACCCATCTGCTCCAGGGAAGAGAAACAACAGCTTTCTGAGGCTCTCCCTAAGGCTCAACACCTTAAAGCTTGGCAGCTTCCTTCCAAATCTTTTGTGTTACGTGCAGTGTTGTAAGTCTGGAATCATATGCAGACACAGTGTGGACCAGTGATAACTGCAGTGCTGCGGACTGGTGTCACGTGTAGATAGATATTAGGTCAGTGATAACCACTGTGCTTTGTGCCTGTAATCAAATGTAGGGACAGGATAGGTCAATGGCAACCACGGTGCTTTCAGTCTGATGTTATATGTAGAGACAAAGCAAGTCATTGGTAATCACCGTGCTTTGTGCCTCGAGCCACATGCAGAAAGAGAGTAGGTTATTTCAAAGCAAAATTACGTCGGCAATGCGGCACATATTGAGACAGAATACATCAATACAACACCCAATGCTTTGTGTCTGTCGTTACAGAGCAGGTCATTCATAACAGTGCTGAGAGTCTGTAGTCACTTGTTAGAGAAGCGCAGGTTGGAGTAAACACATTGCTGTGGGCCTGGTTCGAATGCAGATGCAGAGCAGGTAAGCGGTAACCACAGTGCTGTGTGTCGGGACGCGGATGTAGAGAGGGAGCAGGTCAGTGGAAACCACAGGCCCGTGGGTCTGGAGTCACATGTAGAGACAGCAAGTTAATAATGACCACACTGTTGTGCTTCTGGAGTCTCATGTAGAGACAGAGACGATCAGTGTTGCCCACAGGAATGTGGGTTTGGAGTTACAAGCGGAGACAAAACAGATAGTGGTGACAAAGTGCAGTTGGCCTGGAGTAACACAGAACAGTTCAGTGGTAGATACTGATCTGTGAGTCTGGAGTCGAATGAAGAGACAGTATTTACGGAGCTAGTGTTCTGCAGTAAAAGGTAGAGGTAGAGTAGATGACTGTGAAACAGAGTGCTGTGAATCTGGATTCAAATTTATAGCCTGAGCAGATCAGTGATGACCACAAAGTTTTTGGTCTGAAGTCAAATGCAGAGAGAGAATAGATCATGGCAAAATATTGTGCTGTTGTTCTGCAAAGAGATGCAGAGACGGAGAATATCATTGGTAGCCATAGTGCCGTGAATCTTGAGTCATAGAGATGTACCTCACAGAAACAAAATCTTTGGTCCAACTCAGCTATTCGACCAAACATGCTGAATTAATCTAAGCCCATTTGCCAAACTTTCATGCATATCTCTCTGAAGATTTCCTATTTGCACACTAACCCAGACGCCTTTTAAGTGTTGCAATTGTAGCAATCTCTATCATATCCTTAAGTAATTCGTTCCATGCTCACACTGCGCTATGAGTGACAAATGTTGCCCATTTTTAACGTTTCCATCTCAGACATCAAGCCATGTTGTCTAATTTTGGACTCACGGACCCTGGGGCAAAGTTATGTATTTTTTGTCTATCCATGCTCGACATAATTTTATAATCTTCGATAAGGTGCCCCCAAGCCTCTGATGCTGCAGAGAAAAACGTAACAGAGTCTATCCATAAAGCTCAATGATAGATCTTATAAATGTCTTCTGGTATCCAAAGATCACCATGTCTCAGTGGTTATCATTGCTGTATCACAAAGCCAGGAACCAGTGTTTGATTACAGCCTCAGGCGACTGTTCGTGTGGTGTTTGCACATTCTCTTCAACTCTGCCTGGGTTTCCTGCAGCTGCTTCCGTTTCCACAAACCGAAATTGCGCAGATTAGGCGAATTGGCTTTGCCAGATTGTCCATAGTGTTCAGGGGTATGTTGGTTAGGTTCATTAATTCATGGAAATGTGGATTAATGGGGGAGTGGAATGCATCTTACTGAGTTACTCTTCAGATGGTCGATCTAGACTTGTTGACGCAAGGAGCTTATTTCATCACTGTAGGGATTACATGAATCCATGAATGTGGGTCTGGCATAAGACACAGTGCAGACCAGTAATAACAACAGTGCAGTGAATTGCAGTCACACGCAGAGACTAAGGAGGTGAGCCGTTACTAAGTTACTGTGAAGCTGGATTCAAAGGTAGAGACAGACCAAGTCATTGGTAATCATAATGCGGTGTATCTTGAGGCAGACAAGGAGACAGAGCACATCGGTGGTAAACAAAGGGCTGTGCATCTCAGGTCACATGGAAGCATAGCTTTGTATCACATACTAAGATACAGTAGATCAATGGTAAGCATGGGGTTGCAGAAGTGTACTCACATGGAAATGCAGAGCAGATCTGTTGTACACTCAGTGCTTGTGTCTGGAGTCACAAGCAAACACCAAGCAGTCCATTGTAAACTGAGTGTGCATTTGCAAATAAGTCCACAGCAGGTCAGTAGTACCCACAGTCGTGTGGGTCAGGCATTACTTGTGGAGGCAGTGTAGATGGATAGTCAGCATAACGTTGTCGGTTGGAGTCACGTGGCAACATATATATATATATATATATTCACGGGCATTCGGGGAATCAGTTGATCTCCATGTGCCAACCACTCCTTCGAGGATGCTCCTCAGTTCAAACTACTCCATCTGCCTGAATGTCATTCCAAATGTATATCCCTCAAGAACTTAAGCCTGGCCTCTGGAGTAAGCTTGGCACGTTTTCTTTGTCCCCACCATCAAATAATCGATCTGATAATTTACAAGTGAAGCAGTCACTCGCTTGCTCACCACGGGTAGGAGATCGGTACCACAGATTGTGGAATGGAGTGAATAAAAGTAAACATGATTGAAAGGCGACATTTTTCAGAATATGTTCAAGGCTGTTGAAGGAATATTATGTTCAACTTGAGGGACTGGAGTATGACGGCTTTGAAGCTGCGCTACGATTTCACAACACCCTGTTTACACCGCATTTCTCTACTGTGAAAAGATCTAAGAAACAGATCTCAGAAAGGTTCAATTTGCCTTGGATCAAGTAAAATATGGATTTACATGAATGATGCATGGACTTTGTTCGTTACGTTTTGTGGAGACCTGTATTTTCAGGAATTCAGAAGGTGAAGCAGTGATTTGCTTGATTCATGAAGAGGGGCTCATGCCCGAAACGTCGATTCTCCTGCTGCTTGGATGCTGCCTGACCTGCAGTGCTATTCCAGCAAAACATTTTCAGCTCTGCTCTCCAGCATCTGTAGTCCTCACTTTCTCCTACCTGCTTGATGTCGTCAATATATGACCAGTAAAAGACATTGAATATAAAGATATTATGACATAGAACCATCGAGTTCATGCCGACCCCCGAAAGCTTCAAGACCAGATGAAATTCTCATCCTGCCCCTTGTAGTCTTGATTCACCAAGTCTAATTTAACTAAGCTGCGACATCTTTGGAATGTGAGAGAAAACTAAAGAAATTAGAGGAAACCCAACAGAGATGCGTTGAAAGTACATACATTGAGCCTCGGTCCTGGTGCTGTGAGAAGGTAATGCTAACCAATGATCCATTGTGGTGTTCAATGAAGGAAATCGAAGTGTTGCAAACATTCCTTGATGTTGTACAGCACAATATGTTATAATTTAAAATGATATAATATAATATAAATCAATGGTATTTAATATATTTCTCCAGTTTTGACCTCCTTAAGTGAGAAAGTGCAACAAATGTATACGAAAGCGATTTCTGGGCCGTAGTGACTGGTGCATGAAGTGAGGAATGATCGGTTTGAATTTATTTTTTTCTTTCTGTTCTTCCCTAGCATGCAAGGTGTGTATGTGCAGTTGCGAGACACGAGGAAAAACAACAGGTTCATAAACCCTTATTCATTTTCCATCAGCAGGAAGAAAGGAAACAACACAGGGGCCAGTGACAAAAAGTGCCCTTCGCAACAAAGAGCAATCTTCCATGATTAGAAAGATGAAGGGAGAGCAGGGATAAAATGAAAATAGAGTAGGAGGGGAGAAATAAAACACTTCACTCCCTGCTGTACCCTTCTGTCCATGAAAATCTCGAGGATGCCGGTAAGCACCATGTGCTCATTCTTCAGGGACATCTGGACTCAAACGTAACCTCATAAGACGGGTAGGCAATCGGTCATTCCGAACCCCTCCACATTCCGCTGCCTAGACCAGTTTATGACCAGTTTGCACAGGCCCAGTAGCAAACCCACGCGGAGTTCCTCTGACCTCTCCTTCTATATTGGCACTGGATGCCCAAAGATCAGGAGCGTAGGGCTAATGGACAAGCAAAAGCCGAGGAGTAGCTTTTCAGGAACCTCAAAATGAAACACCCCATATATCATTGGTCCACGAACGCCCCAGCACCACAGAACAAACAGTTGAGCTGGAAGTCCGTCAACAATCGCAATCTTCTCCTAAGTCTGTGTCCTCTGATCCTGATACTTGCCGTGTGTATTCCCCTTAATCATTTCACATCTCACCTTCAAAGCGTGACATCACGTTATTGAAATAACGTAGTAGTTGAAGGGAGTTTCCAGAAATGGAGAAACGTGACGAGTTATGTTCTACAGGGACAGTTGCCCCAGCACTGATCCCTGTGGAGCATAACTGGTCACCTTTCTCCACTTCAAAAAACTCCCTTAAACTGCTACGTTATTTAATGTGAAAAAGCTTATCTCTTTCTAAACCGGTCTGTACCCTTCATGATTTTGTCGAACTCAATCAGATCCCCCCTCAATCTCATTGTATTCTAATGGAAACAATCCGAACCTACTCAACCTCTCTTCATAACTAGCAACTTCCATTCCCAGCAACATTCTCGTAAACCTTCTCTGCATCCTCTCCAAAATGTCTATCTCCTTTTGGAAATGTGGCGAGCAGGACTCTACACAAAATTCTAAATGCGGCCGAATCAATTCCTTGTACAATTTTAACATACCCTGACAGCTCTTATACTCAACACCTCGTCCGAAGAAAGTAAGCATACCATATACCTTCTTGATTACTCTCTCCAACTGTGCGGCAACCTTCAGGTACAATGGACCCACAGCTCTCTGCTCATCAACTTTTGCTAAGGTTCTCGCGTTTACTGTTTCATTCGCTCGAGAATTAGACTTCCCAAAATGCATCACCTCATATTTTCCTGGATTGAACTCCATTTGGAACTTCTCCACCCAACACACCAGTCTACCTCTATACTCCTGTATTCTTTGTCAGTCCTCTATGCTTTCTGCTACTCCACAAATCTGCGTGTAATCTGCTGATCATACGAACATTACTTTCTTCCAGATCATTTTATGTATATCCCAAACAATAGTGACCCCAGCACTGATCCCTGTGGAACACCACTTGCCACCTTTCTCCATTTCTAGAAACTTCCTTCCACTACTACCGTCACCTATTACTAAACATTTTTTGATCCACCTAGCTGGAACACCTTATGACTTCATTTTCATCATTAGTTTACCACGATGAACTTTATCAAACGCCTCCCTAAAGTCCATGTACATGACATGTAAAGCCCTTTCTTGATCTATCAACTTGGTTACTTCCTCAAGAACTCTATTAACTTGGTAAGGCACGATGTCCCCCTCACAAAGCCACGTTGCCAATCACTGTTCACCCATTCCTTTCCAGATAAAAATCGATTGCATCCCTCAGTATTTTCTCCAGCAATTTGCCTACCACTGAAGGCAGGCTCACTGATTTCCAGGTACCCGGAATATCCTTATTATCATTTTTGTATAAGGGGGCAACACGAACAACCCTGCAGTCCTCAGACACCTCACCTGTATTTAAGGATGCTACAAAGATATTTGTTACGGCCCCAGCTATTTCCTCTCTCACCTTCCTCAGCAATCTGGGATGGATCATCTTCGGTCCTGGGGATTCGAACACCTTGATAACCTCTTGCATACCCAACACATCTTCTGTCCTTTTGTCAACGTGATCCAGAGAAATCAAACTTCTATCTCCAATCTCAACATTCACGATGTTCGTCTTCTTCGTGCACACTGATGCAAAGTAACAATTCAGAATCTTACCCATTTTCTCAGGTTCGACACACAGTTCTCCTTCTTTAACATTTAGGGGACCAATTCTTTCTCTAGTTGCCTGCTTGTTTCTGATATAAAAATAAAAGGCTTTGGGATTTTTCTTAATTCTGCTCACTAAAGCTATTTCAAGACCCGTTTTAAACCGTTTGACTCCTCGATTACGACTGGTCCTACTCTCTCGATAATCCTCCTGGGTCCATTCTGTTCTCAGGTGCCTGGAGCTACTACGCTTCCGTTTTCCACTTGGCCGCTCGTCCGATTTCTCCTCTCGTGCACGGTTCACGAACCTTGCCTTTCCTATCCTTTGCTTTAAACAGGACATACCTATCATGCCCTCTCTTTAACATATCTTTGAAAGCCTCCCACACATCAAATATGGAATTCTCTTCTAATAGATGTGTCCAACCGTCGTTTCCCGGCCCCTGACTAATTTTGATATCATTACCCCTGGCCCAGTTTACTACTCTTCCCTTACAAGCATTCTCATCGTTGTCTCCAAGTATAATTGTGGTCTCTCTTCCCCACCGCAACCTTTACTACATGCCCAGGATCTTTCCTCAACACCAAGTCCAATATCGCCCTTCCCTGATCGGACGATTAACGTACTGCTCCAGAGAACACTCCTGGACGCCTTTACAAATTCTGCCCCAACCAGACTTCTTACACTAATTGTATCCCAGTCAATGTTGGGAAAATTAAAATCTCCTATTATCATCACCCTGTTGACTCGACATGATCGGTTTACCTATTTCTTCTTCTACATCCCACTCACTGTTGGGAGGCTTGTAATACAGCCCCAACAACGTAACTGAACCCTCTTTATTTCGCAGCTCCACACATAACGCCTCACTACACAAGCCCTCCATCATGTTCTCCATTAGCACAGTCGTGATATCATCCCTGAGCAGCATTGTAACTGCTCCCTCCACGTTTGACTTCCATCATTGTCCTATCTGAAGCATCTCCATCCTGGAACATTTAGTTGCAATCACGCTCTTTCTTGAAACAAATCTCTGTGATTGTAATAATGTCAGACTCCCAGTCACCAATCCAAGCCCTCAGTTCATCTGCCTTACCCACTATACTACTTGCATTAGAGTATGTGCACTTCAGACCACCAGTTCTTTTGCATTAACCTGATCTCTGGCTACTCTTCCCCTTATTAATGTCATCTTCATGATTCTTCTCGTCTCCAGTTTCCACCTCGCTGTCTACTTGTCTTCCCCAGCCACATTGATTTAAAGACTACTTATTAATTGGCTGCATCACTTAAAATCACTTATGACTCACAGTTTTTGACAAGAGAAACTGTAAAAATTTGCATTTTAAAAAAACGATCTATTAATATCGTTACATGATCTTTCACATTTCACAGTACTGCACTGGCAACGTTTCGCCAGCAGAAGTAGAAATCTTTGCAGTTTTCATGACATGAAGCGAGATATTGCATCAAATACACTGATCACTTCGTCTCACCTTATTCACTTTTATCACAAAGCCCCTTAAGGAATTAGGACAAACAACAGAACCGTTTGTATGACACTACTTTCTATCAAAATTATGCTGTGGCATTTGTAATTCGTGGACTGCAATAAACCACAACAGACCACTTGTCCACTTTCGAGTTTTGGAGTTGGGGAGTAAAAAGAATTCAAAATACATCAAATGACAGTAATTACTAAAGATTCATCATCTCAACCCCATATTATCAAAATAAGACATCTTCAGAGTAGTGTGGTGAGATCAAACATATTTCGCTGTTATCAACAATCCATCAAACTGGGGATCATTGCTCCTGACTTCAGAATGTGACAGAAGCAGCAGTCCCCGTTAATACGATGAAGGTGATAATCTAATTGAAAAGCGGCGTGGTAGGATGTTTGTAAGGGAACTCTTCCGTTCCTTCTGTTTCCTTCACTTTTTTCTAGCTTTTGTTTTGGTTTTACCCCGCATTTGGTCTTTCCACGGCTCTGCGTATGGCCTCTGTGTGGTTCGGCCCAGCCTGGTCTCTTGGCGTCTCTCAGACTCTTCTCTGGGCGAATCATGGCAGTCTCTCGGCATGCGAGTGGATCCTGCCCGAGTGTGTGCCACAGGCATCAGCGGTGATTGGATCGGCGAGGAGAAACCTGGACTGCACATGCAGGAAAAACAAAATCCGAGTAGTAGGTTAATCGACATTTCAGGAATCAGCCCTTCATCAGAAATTTGTAATCGGAAAGGCGACAGTTTCAGCAGCAGCCACCTTACGTGTGGCAGTGGCATTGAGAACAGACAGCAGAGCAAGACAAGTGGTGGAACTTTTAACGTATTCCGTTGTTACCGCAGTTTGTTTTGCAAGAACGTTAACTCTTACTGACTTCTTAAATTTTTCTTATATTATATGAAGAAAAACATAACCTTTAAAATTCTTGTTTCCCTTAATACTTTGTACATGCTTTTTTTATCACGGTACTTGGTACCTAAGTTAGAGTCTTGCGTGGTAAGATTGGACAACTTTCACTGTACACTTGTACTTCTATACTTAACCACACATGGCAAATAAATCGAAGTAAAATGATCGATTGCTCAGCAGTAACTCGAACATAGATTTATTTTTTTAAGTGTGAATGTCTATGCAAGATTGAAACAGTGGATTAAGTCATCAGTGTGACACGGTGCTAAAATCAGTAAAACACAGACATAGCAAAGCGCTATCATTGCAAAAAAAACTTCTTTTGATTTTTTTAATGTTTTCTTGCATTCAGTCATGGCGTCAAAGATCGTCAGGGCTGGCCGAAGTATTGAAACTGACATGTGGGCCACACAACTGTAATTGGTTTTAACTTAAACGGTTCCGCTTTAGTCTGAGTACGCAGTTTTAGAATAACACACCTTAATTTTGCCGATTGAGCCCGAGATGATTTTTTGGAAAAATCAAACAGAGTTCATTCCACATTCGCGCTTACATGCAAGCAATGGAGTAAAACGTTTTTGCGGTGGATGCACCTGTTGTTTTGTGTTTAAAATAAGATCAGTAATGATTTCATCGAATGACAGTCCGAGCTGGAGCTTGTCAATTCCCTCAACGCCGCATCAAATTAATTAATCTTACTCCACTCTGCCCTATTAGAAGTATGAATGGATTCAACATCCATATCTTTTTACATGGATTTTTCACGATTTTATACAAGTATTTCTTCCCTTATCTCGGGAATTTTATTTGATATTTTTCCCCCTCTTCACAGTGTGCTGGCTGTGACCAGCCAGCTCGGAGTCAGTCCTCTGAAGTGAGGAGTTTCTAATCTTCCCATTATATATTTGCTTAAAATACTTGAAACTGCTGATGTGAAGTCATGTGGCTCGTGATCGGTGGCAGACAGAGCATGTTAAGGACAATGTTTTCATGAAAGACTAAGTGGAAAGCAGGGTTGTGGTAAAAAAATTGAATTGAAGGGAGAATTAAAGCACTCCACCTCCAATGGTGCACACCTCTCCCTGAGACACTGCTGGACACTGCCTCCTTCCACTTCAACGCATTTCACTCCTGGCTTTCATGACTGATTTAAAAAGGAAAAATCAATTTTGGCATTGAAAGAATTATCCAACATTTACCCAGTTGAAATTTCGGATTTTGTTTACATCTTTGTCTGTGTATTTGAGGATCTGAAAATTAGTATTCTGAAATTCTTACACTCTGAAACAAAAACAACGAAGAAGTAGTCGAACACAAGGGAAATACAAAGCAAAACAGTTTCCACATTATTCAAAAAAGAACCCCCAAAGGATATCGACCCAAATTAATTTCAAAGTTCCCTATTCTTTGTTCCCATCAGAACTTCCAGGACTGGTTCAGCTTGGTAATTGCTTCGAAAGAGGTTTTCCCAGAATCTGTTCAAATATAAAATTTGTGGAAAACAGATACAGTACTTGTGGACAGACAAATTAAAGCGATCTGTAAGTTACAGTAAAGTAAGGCAATGTTGAGCAAAATAATCTGAGCGCTGTTTTAGAAATAAAATAAAGAACATTGATAAACAAAATAAAATTATACAATATAGAAGGTGGTCATATCAGTGGTCATGTAAATTGCAGCTCGTGAATCAATGATCCAGCTAATCACAATATCCAGTGTTATTTCTTTATCCCTCTCATGACAATGTGTTGACTGCAAATTAAGATCAGGTTATCCAGTAAACACAACGAATGATATTCAGAAGGGAGGACAAAGAAGTCAGACCAGAAAAAGTGAGAGGGAAGGATAATTTCAGTAAATATTAAAGAAACATTTGCTATTTTACTGTAGTTTGCGAATGGACTTCCTGATGATTAGTTCGAAAAGTGCAGATATCAACTTTGTTTTATTTCTTAAGACTGAAATAATAGTTAAGGAAACGTCTGAGAGCACTCAATAGATATATTTGCATGGATATCTGTGTTAATGCTGCGCTCTATACCGAAAAAAAGTTTGTTGTCTTAAACTGTTTCAATCGTCTAGCCTCTGATTTCTACTTTTACATGTATATTCATGAATGTTTCATTTGTTTGAACTGAAGTGTTGAAGCAACCACAGCAAAATATTAGATTGAGTTCAAATCAGAAGAAGGGTTATGTTGCAACTATAGGCTGATGACACAAATAAGATGACACTCCTAGGGCACCACTTGAAAGATATATGCCAATACCTTCTAAAGTCAAAATTCTGGTTTGAATGTTATATTTGCACAGTCAATGAAACATCTCAGTCGTGGGCAATTTTCCACTGAATATCAACTTGATTGAGGTATTAAGGCGCTGAAGTTAAACAAATTTCAGAAATTTGAAGGCATCACGATTTACATTTTACAATATGAATATTTTTCAAGTTCTTGTCTTGCTGTAATGATTCTAACATCATACGAAGTCTCAAAATATGTTAGTGTCATTGGCGTGCCTTCATTACAGTTATTTACCTGCACTACTACGGAAGATGCAGCAGGTAAATTTTGGAAAGCAAATTTCTCCAATCAGGTATGACAAATTATAAGGTAAAATATCATTACAGAGAGCTAATTAATGTTGTTTTCAAGTGCGGTGGAAAATTCACGCTTCTTCTGCTGAAATATACGAATTGCAAGAATTATCGCCTCGATACTGATCATAAAAGAAATGCAGCCAATTCTGTCTCTACCAATACTGACTGTGTTGACTAATATTTGCATATTATTTCAGCATCATAGGCCATGATTTCTGCTACCTCCAGATGGATGCAACAACCAGAAACAGTTTCCTTCTCTCTTGTCAGCCTTCCACAAGAACCACTCCGGCCAGTATACTGTCATCCATTCCCAATGCAACCGCAACAGCGTCACAACACCTTCCGCTGTAAACCCAGAAAGTGTTGCACCTGCCTATGACTTCCTCCCTTCTCAGAATCTATGGTAGTACGCACATTTTCCAGGTGAAGCTCTGCTTTACCTGCATTTCACCCGGTATAGTCTTCTATATTCGGTACTCACAATGTAGGATTCTCTACATTGCAGAAACAAAGCATAGAGTGTGCAGCTCTTTCCGAGAAAACAAACATTCTGCGCACAAAGCAAACACCCGAGGTTCCCGTTGTCCAGCCATTCAACACAGCACATTGTTCCCTGAGCAACTTCTCCGCAGAGCTTCAGCGAAGTTCAACGTAAGCTGGAATATCAGAACCTGATTTTCCGTTTGGGAACATTACATCCTTCTGAAACCAACAACGAATTCAACATTTCTAGTGGTTGAACGACTTCTCCACGTTTTCCTCCTGTCCGACATACCAGGCCCTTGTTATCACAGAGTCTACAAATATGCACATAGCATTGTTATCCAGTAAGATTCCCAATTAGCTGTTACCCATTTACTTAGGGGTTGATCGTTATCCACTATTTTTTTCTGCTCCTCAGTTTTCAGACTCACTATCTCTATCTCACCACATATTACTTATATCGATCCCTGTTCCCTTACCCTGTCTTCTACAGAAAACTATTTTCCTAGTTACTGTAACGTTCTGAAATTTGAGCCCCACCGCTAATTGAAAACACCGTGAAAAGCTCACTTTGCCCCGGACACTGCTAAATGTGAGTGAGTGAAAGAAAACCCTTGATTCCCACTGTTTATGGGAATTTACCTATTTAATTTCCTATCTACATTAAACGCTAAACTAAAGCTATTGAGAAATCCGAGCTACCTTTTTATCAACTTATCATTATCTGACTCCAAACGCATTAAAATGCTGCTCCAATTAGACAGCTATTAAACATTAAATTGGAGTCTCAAAGTTCATCCAGTCTCTAAGCAGTCTTTGTTCCAGTGGTCCGAATCTGCTGTTTCCTCCCGAGGTACCAATTGATCTGTATTCTCCTTGGGACTTCTTAATCTTTACAGCATTTGTCTTTGTATAACGTATCTTGTTACCTCTAAAAAAAAGAGGGTGCCTTCTGGGAGATTTCCTTTGAGATCAACTTTCGGATGACAACTGCTTTCCGATTCGATGGGAAGTTGTCTCTGACTAATTTGTCTCTGACTGATTGGTTCATTCTTGTCAATGCAATCGGTTTTTTTTGTTTCCTAGGTATACTTTAAAATAATTGGTTAAATTCAAACCTGCTGCCTATTCATCAAAACATAACTCCAAGCATTTCTTACGTATTATCAATTCTCAGCACACTCCACAGATGTCGTCTAATCATAGACACATGTGCCGTTACAATCTCTCATCTCAGGAAAAGCGCCTCTCTCTGAAAGTGACCGTACGTTCTTGCGAGTTAGCAACACTGCCATCAGCTATTTGCAAGCATCACTGGATCCAAGATGTTAACGCTGATTTCTCTCAACAGGTGCTCCCAGACCTCCTCAGTCTTCAGATCAATTTCTATCATCCTTCTGATTTCCACCATCAGCGTATTTTTTTAGATTAGATTCCCTACAATGTGGAAACAGGCCCTTCGGTCCAACAAGTTCACACCGACCCTCCGAAGACTCACCACCCAGATCCATTTCCCTCTGACTAATGCACCTAACACGACGTGAAATGTAACATGGCCAATCCATGTTGCATCTCAATTCTACATTTTCATTTGTTTCATAAATCTTGAGTCTCCCAAAGTCTGTAGGGTTTTGAAGTATTCTTTTTGTGTGAGTGTTGCACACAAAGACACGTTTAATTACTCATGCACGTATGAAAATGCGCAAATCAACCCATGTAAACCTGTTTTCTAAATCCATTTTGATGCAAGTCGTCATTCGGTTTGCAGCTTTAGTGTAAGTGAAATGTTGGTCGGGTAAATTGACAGGTGTTTAATAGAGAAATGTATCGTTTGGAATTGGAGTCACTTTTGTTCAAGAGTTGAAAACCTGGTGAGATTTCCTCTTTTAAAAGACTTACTGCGCCATTTGGTAATTTATATGTATTATTCATTACTTGTCATCATTATATATTTTATAAAGATTACTTGCATGCTTTATTAAAAATTCAGATTGAGTAATTAATGCCAGGCAAAGTGCTTGCTTAGATTGATCTGTAAATCGACACGATATTACTTTTTGTTAACTGGATGGTGCTGCTGGAGTCTGATGTCATATAATACCCCCATTATGGAAGCAGACAATTCAGCCCATTGAATCTCTGCCATTGATTTCAAAATACGTTCGACCCAGACCAACACCAACCCTGCAATTCCCAAGTCAAACGCAACTAGCCTGAACATCCGTGGACAATTGATAATCCAACTAACCTGCAAGCTTTTGCAGAGAACCTGGAGGAAACCCACACAGATGCATGGAGATTGTGCGCACTCCACAAAGACAGTCACCCAAGTTTAGAAACGAAGTTATGCCCCTAATGTTGTGAGGCAGCAATGCTGACCGCTGAGACACCGTGCCGCCCCAACATATCTGAATTAATTACATTTACCCTTTTAAGTTATCCTTGTAAAATATCTGACAGTCTGTCTTGACAGGTCTCACTAATTTGTTTTCATATTTTCTTTTCCTTCATCTGATATTTGGTCACCATTTCATTCCCTTGAAATTGCTCTCAAACCTAACAAATACTTTCTGCCATTCTTGGAAATCACTTCCTTTTGCATAATACAATCTTAAAAATAATTTAATGGACGTTATTGATGCACATTTTCGATTGAGTTTTATTTTCTTCAAGGTATGTAAGTCTAATGCAGACTGTGTTGAATTGTTTTTAAATACCAAACATTTCTGTACACCGTCAAAATTATGAATGCAATATTTTATTATTTCAAATTTGGAAATATTATCTTTTCGACTAAAGTTTGCCAGACAGGCAGACTCAATATCATACCTTTAAAGCATTTTCTCAGCGGAGATGTCACCATTTCTTTTTATAAAACCTCAAGTTATCTCAAAAAGTGAATTAAAAGAAGTTCTGGGATTTACATATTACTGAACCGGAATATGCAATCCATTCGAAAAGACGAAACACGTAACAGAAATCTAGGTTTGTTCCATACATTATGTCAACTGCATGACACTGTAATCTTTTGCTGTAAGATTGCTGTCTTATCGTCCTCATTCATAGCTACGTGATGAAGGAGCAATCATCCGAAAGCTAGTTTTCCCAAATAAACCTATTGGACTATGACAGGGCGTTGTGTGATTTTTAACTTTGTCCATCCAGTCCAACACCGACTCCTCCACGTCATGGCAGTCAAATCAGTTAGCCCATTTTCTTGATTCATCACAATCAATTTTGCTAACCATTCCTAAATTCCACAGCCTAATTCGGATTTATGCACCCAGTCTTAAAAATTAAAGTGATCACATTCATACACGATGTGTTGTGCTAAAACATTCATGTCACTGTATAACCGATTTTGCTTCATAGCAAGGTTAAATATGATTATTGTTCAGTACATAATGTTTGACCTGAATAGACAAATAACCGAAATAGAATATGTAATTCACGTAACATTTTCAGATGGCATTCAAAAAGACAGCAAGGAAACACTGTTATTAGCATAATTGTCAAGAATAGTTTTCCTTCTTCCCACAACAGCGAACGATTTCGAGTAAATTCAATGCAAGATTTGGAAATGACAATGTTGATACTATTATAGATTTAAAAGAGGGAAACCAACAAAGGGAACGCATCCTGCCGTCATGCCAGGCAATGGAAATTAAAATGATGTTTTATGCCCAATGTTTCTTTGCCTACACATTCCTCACTGATGAGGTCTTCTTGAGACTGCTGAATAGGTTGTGAGCCATGGCGGAGATCAGATGAATGATACTATTAGAAGACAATTTGTTGAATCCAGCATTCGGAAGTAAGACAGACAGTAATATCAAGAAGAATGTGCCAGGAAAATCTGGGAGGCATGTGAACAAGTCGGGAAAAGGACCATTATGTTACATTTTCGATTTATATTTTCACATTAACTTCTTCAAAATTAACTCGTATAAATTGAAAGAACTTGTCTTCATCATGATTGGTGCACATTAGATTACTCCAGTTTGCAGATATTTTGAAGAACCCTTTTTTACTGCATTAACAAATTACATGTATCGTAAATTTCCCATTTTAAACTGTTGTCAGCTGTCTGTCCATTGCAATTTCTCAGGGGTGCTTAATGTGAATTTAATATTGATTCTACAAGAGGCAGATTCTAACCGTCATTAGGCATCATGCTGCCTACATTTTTGCAATAAATGACAGATTCATTCTGGTTATTTCTGTGAGCATGTTTGTATTTTGTTTAAAAAGAAATCGTTTGACAGTGATTTAGAAAATGACATAAATATATATTTTTTATCGAGGTGTATGCCTTATCTTAACAGCTGAATAGATCTCTGTCGCATTTAATAAACAGATTATTAGGTTGTTGTTTTATCGTGGGAGCAGGTATTTAAATATGTCATTGCATTCATTTTTGACTTAAAAACAAGTAATTGAAAGTCTCCACAGAAATTTCAGTTTAGTCAGTTTAATTGAATATTTGGTCCTTATTCTTGGATTTATTACATAATATTCCAGCATTTTTCGAGACATGATGTGAAAGCAGTTAACGCCATTCAGCAGGTAACTCTCATCTTTTGGTGCAACTCCTCCGTGTCGGACAGGTATGCTGAACCATGCTCATTCGTCAGTTTTTGGTCCATAACACTCAAAATCGTTCCTATTCACCTACGTTTTATAATACATTTTAAGTATTGTCGTTGTGCTACCTTCTACAGCTTGCTCAGGCATCTCAAACCAAAGAAGTAAAACTTCTCAGAGAAATGTTATCCCCCAGGTCGCTTATAAATCTTTCCAGTTTCACCTTGATATTGTGCCCTCAGGTTCTGGCCTCTCTCAAGCTTGGGAAAGTACTTTAATTATTGTGACGGTAGTATGGCTTTAAGTGATGCTTTTTGTTCTTTTTATTACAATGAAGAAACATTGAGACAGACGAGATGAGTATCTTTCTCTGCCCTCAAAAAATTAAACAGTTTGTAAAATATTAAAAAGAAAATATATTTGCACCAAAGAAGCAGCCTGAATATTTGGGGTCAAGTTGCCACGGAGTATGGAAGTATTTTTTTTAAAAAGTTATAAATATCTGTAGCATTTTCTGGTTTATTTAATATGGATAAGGAAGTTCACATTCCTCTTCCTCTTGCAACTAAAACCTTGAATTCTCTTCCTGCTACTAAAAATGGCATGAGATACAATCGGCTTTGCTGAATTTGCCTTTGCCAAGGTATGTTTATGGAATGTTACTATATTGGAATTGTTAATTAAGAGTTGCTGATGTGTTATTTTGTAAAGCATTTGGTCGAGTTACAGTTAAGCCAGCTTTATTTTTATTTTTACATTTTCTGCATTTTACTTACAGTGCATGAATAAAGTGTTTTATTTCAATGTTCGTAGATTGACGAAGCGAATTTAACCCACAACAAAACGTTTTGCATCATGCTTTAACTTAAGAAATCAACAACGTGCAGTTAAGGGCTATTGTTTTAGTATATATTGAGGTGGTTTGTTCAGGTCCAGAAAACTATCCACCATGAACCTCTATAAACTCAACCGAAGGTAACAATGAATCTCATGAAAGGGAAAGAGAATTTTTTAAAAATGCTAAGTGTTTTCAATGCATAAAGTAGGCCATGTCAAATCACAGTTATGGTGGGTGAGAAAACGCACTTAGAAAAGTGATGTAGGTATTCAGGGAAAACCAGTGAATTTTGTGGAAGTGGTAAAGGAAATCACAGTGGAGGCTGAAAACTGCACTAGAATGTCACACTGCTTTGGAGCAACAAGTGCCAGATCTTTTTAAATGATTTACTTGCGAAGGTAAGGTTTGCTCACTTAGGCCACGAGTGGCAGGTAAATAGGTTACAGTATTAATAGTTACTGGATCATGTCCATGTTTGATGTTGACACGTGAGGAGATATGCAAATCAGAAGGACGATTGCCCGAAATAGTGCTGGTATGTGGAATTAAGAATGAGACAGCAAGTGGTCAATTATGCACAATAAGATTAGAGTTTTCAGTGAAAATTCGAGTAGTCATTGTCGGAGTACTGAAAGTACTCTAGGCTCCAGGAATATAAATTATCCTTGCTAACGATAAAGCAGGATCACAGGTAGGAGTGCTACCGACTGTGGTAGAAAAGCAGGTGATTAGGGTATTATAAGATAGAGAGTTTGGGGATTTTTCCTGATAACAAATTCATAAAGCCACCATTTGAAACACAAGAAGCTACAATTAATACATACAGGAAGTGGCAATAGAATTATCACAGGCCTTTTTTTATCGAATGGATGGGACAAAACAAGAACAGGAAGCAGACAAGAAATGAAAATCTCGCATTTTTGTTCGTGGAGATAAAGTTCTATTGTTGTTTCCAGTGATAAGTGAACATTTAGAAGGAAAGTTTAGTGAAACTTATTAAATCTAAAGGAAATTGAGTGGAGTGAGCGGTTTATTAAGCACTCCAGGTAGAAAGTAATCTCAGAGTGATTCATGTGAATGTGCTCAAAAGTTATCTTGACCAGAAAGGAAAGCAAAGTGAGAATATGTCACTGGTTGAAAGATGCAGTTATGAATCAAGTTCAGAGAATTCGGAATTAGGCAAACTTCAAACTTAATTGAACAATGAGGAATCTGGCAACAATTAGGATACATCATTGAGTTACTTTCAAGAAGGAAATCGAAATGGCATGCAACAGTTATTGCGATCGTATGTGGAAAAATGTGGGCATATGCTGGGAAGTGCTAATCTAATTATGCATGACGTAGGTAGAGGTAATACTGTTCCAATTAAGTTACCTTTTTTATGGACATTACCCATTGAAGTTGGTGCCGGTTCAGAAAAAAAAATGAATGCACGCTCCAAGACAACATCATCGAAGGGAGCTGAATTGATTGGAGTTTACTTATGGCAGTGGTGCCAAAACCAGACGGTCCCTACTCGTCATGTGTGTACTATATGCGGTTAGAAAGGCTAGTTCATATCCGATTCCAAATTAGTAATACTATAATTAAAATATGGGACATGCAACTTATATTTGTGAGAGGATGCTGGTTGTTTTCATATCTGAAAGAGTGAAGAAAGTTGCGACTTTCCTAACACAGAATGCACTGCACCAATTTGGTATGAAGAGTGTACAAGGCACATTTCAAAGACTAACCAATGAAGTATTTTTGGAGTAACCAATTGGATGGTATATATCGAGAAACTGACAGATTTCAGTCACAAAGTGAAAGATTTCAGTCACAAACTGAAAGAACTTTTGCAGCATTTTTTTTTAGAAGTTTTCGTTTGAATTTGGGAGTCAGGCTTTGCAATAAACCACGCAAGGAGTGTTTTGCCAATGCCCAAGACACATTCCTGCGTCGTGTTACGAAATGATGATTTGGCAAAAGTAATTAGGGAAGTTGCAATGCCAATAACGAAGACAATAGTCATTTTATTCCTAGGATTGTGTGGGTTTGCCAGAAATTGGTACTGAACTTCAGCAGTGCGGCTGCTGCCCTCATTGAATTGCCAAATAAATGCAAGATGATTCAGTGGACAGCAAACGGTCAGAAAGCATTTGATAGTCTGAAAGCTCTATTACTTACTGCCCCGCTGTCAGCCAAAAGTAATTATGCGAAGGCATTCAAGTTGGCTATCGCTACGAGCCATGTGGTTGTCAGTGCAGTACTCTTACTTGAAGAAGGCGGGAAGATCGAAAGGCCTACCTGATATTTCTCAATGAAACTGAACATTCATCTGCAAAAATATTCGAAACTTGACAAGGAGCCTTTGAACTTCGTTTTGGTCTTGCAATATTCCAATGTTAATGGTGATGGTAACGTGTCTGAGACAGTCACATATACTGATTATAATCTGATAAAGTTTTTGGAGAAATTTAAGGGCAAAACCCCAGACGGTATAGGTGGAGCATATTGAAGCAGCCATTCAGTTTAAACATTGTGCATCTTGCAAACGTCAAAACGTTATTGCTGACACTTTGTAGAACGTTGTGTGAAAAACAAAACGCAGACGTGTTTAGTGGCCGGAGTAAACTGTCTGAAATAGAATATATTAGTAAATGTTTGCGTGGTTATCGTTAAATTAATTACACATTTGTCGTGTACAAGCAGAGTAAGACCAATAGCTTTAAAAATGAAGCCATTTTTGTATATTGATGATTCGTTTTTGGATTCACGTTTGAAAAGTTTGTTGACGTTACGTTTCTGTTTTAAGAGAGATTGTAAAAGCAGAGACGCAGTTATATCTCAAAAAGCGACTTTTTTAACAATGGCAGTGGAATTGCCAGTTCTCCCAGATCGGGTATATTCGAATTTGCTTAATTTGCAGCACAAAGGCTGCGGGAGCAGAGCAGAAGCTTTTGCAGTGCAGAAACGTTCCAAGTATCAGCACATGTTTGCTGACTGGCATTCTGTCTGAAAGGTCTTCAGAAGACTTTTCCTGTTGTCTGTAAGAACCTGTGTCTCAATTTACCGTTTGTCAAGGTGTGTGTTTATGGGATATTCCGGAAATTTGAACAGTTCGTTAGTTACGGGGTGGCATGGCGGCTCAATATTTAGACATTCTGCCGATTCTAGCCTTGGACAACTGTCTGTGTTGACTTTGCACATTCTCCCCGTTTCTTCGTGGGTGTTTTCCAGTTTGCTCACACAACCCAATGATGTGAGGTTTGGGTGAATTGAGAATACTAAATTGCCAATAGTGTTCAGGGATATGCAGACTAGTTACTTGAGTAAGTAGTCTACACATCCCTGATAACTGTATGAATGTGTCTTTCGCCAATATTAACTGTACGAAGTCCAAACGATGGACAGAAATAATTGTGTCTCTCGTAGTGAACATCAAATATAAAAAGGTGCATCATAATCCTTACTTCAGAAGCAAGGGTAAGTAATTCAGTTTTCATATTTAAAATGCATGCTTCTGCAAAATCGCTGATAGCTTTACTCTATCGCTCTGCCGTTGCAGCTTTCGGAGAACCAGATAAATTATGGGAATACAATATATTTGACATACTGATGTTTAAACATGTGTTCGCAAAAAAATAAGTTTTATTATATTAATACTTGTTTGATAAACTTGAAACCAAATCAGTGGAGCACTGTTATAGGTTTACATCGTTTTGTTGTTCATGCATTTAGAAATATAGTTAGCTGATTCTCCGAGACAGTGAGCAATGGTAATCAATGGTGTTCATTCTCTTTTCGAATGGTCTGTTTACAATAAGAATCTTGTTCCCTCAGATATTTAGTACAGACATATTCACACTCATATCTATTTATGTATTTCACTCGATTCCTTTATGACCATTGTTCATTTCTAGACTTCATTTTGAAACGTTTCGTGAAATATGTGCACAGTTACCGGGGTCAGCATTCATTACCCATCACTCGATATTCTTCATGTGTTAATTTGTCAGTTTCAATCAATGCTGTTCATTTTATGCAAGTACACCGAAATGCGATGATGGAGAGAGTTACAGAATACAGAAATGGCCGCAGTAAAGGACAGGTAATATGTTTCCAAGTGAGGATGATAAGAAGCTTGCAGAGGACCTTGCAGATGCTGCTCTACCCAGTGATATGACGTCCGTGCTATTCTTTCAGATAGTGGTCAGGGTTCAGAGGGTTATGTTGTAGCGGTCATCGTGAGTTCCTGCTGTGGGTATTGTAGATGATACAGACAAGCTCTATACTATTTTACTGCTGGAAGGACTGAATGGACATTGATATAGTGACACGCAAGTCAGCTACGACTTTTCCCTGAGATGCAGTCAAGATGGTTCCTGAAACTCTTTGCGTCTTGTCAACTTTGCATTGCAAACTTTCTGCCTTGCAGAAGATGTGCAACAATTGGAATTCATCAAGTGTGCTATACAAGCATGTGCTGCGTTTGTTTTTGTTTCAGCTGGCAATTCCGTAGCACTTGAGTGGCACGAACATTTGCCACTTACCTTCCCTAAAGCGAATTTTTGTGTTTCAGAATCTGATGAGCTGAAGATGACATTTAACTGTTGGCAATCTAAAATGAATACCCTAATTCTGGCCTTACATTAGTGAAAGGAACGTTGGCCTCTGAGCTGAAGAGGAGTTTTTCATTTGTCTAAGGCTACTGTTATTGTTTACCATGATCAGATATGACTCAACGTGATTTCTGTAACCATATTAGCATGGCTACTCTGCAATATTTGTTTCCGAAATGTATCTCCATTCCTTACATTTAAACGAAAGTGGAAGTTTTTAAATATATTGATCCTGAAATAATTTGCATCCTGGTTCAATTATTATTTGTGATGTACATTCTTGTCAATGAAACATTAAAATTACATGCAGAAAGATTGATTTGTTGGTTAAATCCAACATACATAGAACAAATTCTGTGCTATCTTTTTACCGAATTAACTGTATATTTTTTTCCTCTTCTCTGTCTGTGCGACGCTGTCTCTGATTATTAGACTCTCTACCGATCACACTCATTTTCTATGGCACTTTGTTTTTTTCATAGCCATTCTAGTGACGATAGTGTTATTTTCCCGAGGAAGATGTGGTCTTTCAGGATGCATCACTCGATACCTTGTATCAGTGGCAACAATGGATCTCCTCGTTACTGTTGTTGCAGTGATTTTACGTCAGCTTCTGGCAATTTATTTTTCAGCAAGTTTACTGAACATCACAACAGGATGTCATCTGATAATTCTTCTCATGTCCTGTTCCCGAAACTGCTCTGCCTGGTTAAATGTCGCTTTCACCTTTGATCGATTTATAACCATTTATTACCAGAAGCTGAAAACGAAATACGGCACAGGAAAAGAAGCATCTGTAGTAATAGGAATACTGTGTGTTCTATGCAGTTTCATAAACATTCCATTTTGTCTCATACATGAGCCCTTATATATAATTGATAAAATAGGCTGGTACTGCAGCATCAAGATGTCTATTACATGTCGGTTGCATGGTGATTGTTTGAAATGTTTAACCGTATTCAAACTGCATGTCCTCCGTTCCTCCTTATTTTAATGATTAACGCAGTAACTGTCAGACACATTATAGTTGCTACTAGAGCCCAAAGGAGACTCCGAGCCAACAGCAATGAAATCAGTAAATGTGACACTGAAAGGGAGAGCAGGAGAAAGCCAATCGTTTTATTATTTGTCATTTCAGGCAGTTTCCTCCGTTTATGGCTGTTGTACATTTTATATTTTCTCCATGTACAAATTTCAGGCGGCAGCTAGTCGATCGGTTCCAATCTCAGTAAACCAAAATTATTCTGCAGGAAAGCGCATATATGCTACAACACTTACGCTCATGCACGATTACATATATTTATGCAGTGGCAAAGACAATGTTCAGGCGTCAATTGAAAAATGCTTTCATATACCTCTTCAAGGTTATTACAAAATACAATAAACAGTGAGTCCAGCTGAATAATTTGTTGTGACTTTAACACTTCACTAAACCCACAGACAGCACCTTGCTTCTGTTGCTCAGCAATCTTTACATGTGTATCATCACGATTCCCAAACTTGTTAATTCACACGAATGGCAGGCAAATCAAACCACAACATTGTTTTAAATGTTCGTGGAATCCACTTGTGAAGAAATTGTTTCTCAGCGTTTAGTCTCTGCCCTTTAACGCAAAACCTCACCAAAGAGATTTACTTTTGACAAGGAGTTGATTGACTTCTGTTTATATTCAGATTGAGAGTATACTCATTGTGTCTGTGAAAACCAGTGACAAGGAGTAAGATGACTTGTTTATTTTAAATTGCGTAAATGCACATGTGCACACCAAGATTGTTTCTTTTACAAAACGTCAGAATTACAACAACATTTTACGGTTTTTTCTTGATATTCTTGGGGCCTCATGCCTGAGAAATACGAGAGAAGCAATTCGGATTACAACTCGTATCCACGCAGCTGTCAAGCAACATGTGTTAAAGTCGATATTAAAATTCCATTGATGTAACGTTCGTATAATAATAATAAAAATAAACACTTCCAGGTATTGAAACATTTTCTTCTTATCCCCTGATTATGTGGAGGTGCTGGTGATGTAGTCTGGTGGACAAATTCAAAAATCACACGATACCGGGTTCTAGTCAAACAGCTTGTTTTATTTTAAACAGATGCAATCACATAAATGAATATGTGCAAACCAAGATTGCTTCTTGCATAAAACGTCAGAAAAAGCGCAATAACTTAAGATTCTATCTTGACTTTTTTGAGGCTTCATACCTGAGAAATACAAGAGAAAATGTTCGACAAATACCTCGTGTGCACGTAGCAGTCAAGCGTCATGTGTTAACGTCGAAATTAAAGATCCATTGATCGAACACTGGCTAATAATAGCAACAAAGAAATTAACATTTCCAGGCGCCAAGACATCTTCTCGTTTTCCCCTTAATATTTGGAGGTTCTGGTGATGGACACTGATGCAAAAAGTCAAATATCGCTTAGCACCAGCTTATAGTCCAAGAGGTTTATTGGAAAGCATGAGCTTTGGGAGCTAAATTTCTGAGGAAGAAGCGGAAGCTCAGAAAGCGTGCAGTTTCAAATAAACCTGTTAGACGAATGCCGTGGGCCAATGACATTGGGCTTTCCCCTAACTAAGCATTAGTCAGCTGTGTCACCGACAATTAATTATGTTTTGGAATTTGACGCAGCCAACAAAAGGAGTAAGAGCATGCAACCTTTCCCAATGCATTAATGTCATTACAAGCTTATACATTTTTCAAATACTGTTTTCGCAACCTTTGTTTGGCAGAAGGAGAAGGATCCATAGTTTCTTGACATGAAGTGTGGTGTTGCCTCGAATGCACTGAAAACTTTCTCTCACCGTCATGTATTTTTTTTCAAAAAATCTTCCGACAGATCTTATGGCAAAACTCAGAAATGTTTGTATTACGTTACATTCTAGATCAATTAGGCTGTGATATTTGCATTTCATGGACTCAAATCGATTGCAGCAGTCCATTTCTCCATTTTTTGTGCAGGTTTCTCATTTAGGAAGAGTTTGGAAAGTTCAAAGTAGTAAAATAAATCAGATGAATGCAGCTGGTGGGGGTCAAACAATTCATTCCCGGTTCATGAAAACAGGAAATCCACGGGGCAGTGTGATGGGGCGAAGGTTATTTAGCTGTCGTGAACGATCTCACTCCGTCAAAGTGGGGATCCTTCCTTCTAGCTTCACAACGTGACAGTCACAGCAGTCTCACTGTTTAAAAGAATTGATAAACGAGAGTAATAACAGAGGAGCAGGACGCCCCGATGGGAGCTCCCATGATCCTGGTTTATTTATTTCTTCTATTTATGCTCTTTCAACTTCTTTTTTGTTTCCCTTTTGTCTCTGGGATGCTCTCAGCCAGGCTTCTGTGGGTCTCGTGGTGGTTTCCATACTGGTTTACAAATGCTCATGCTGAGTCCTTTCCCGTGGCTCATGGCCGGTCCCAGCCTGGTTTCATGTGGCTTATGGCCGCTCCCAACCTGGTATCTCAGCAGGTCATGGATGCTCCTGCCCCTGTCTCTCAGCAGCTCTTGTCGGTCCAAACTGTTTGTGTCAGCAGCTCATGGCAGTTGACGCCTGTTCTTTCGGTGACTCATGGCCGTTCCAAGGCCGTTGACTTGGCGGGTCATGGCAGTCTCAGCCTGCTCTCTCAGCAGCTCATGGCGGTCTCAGTCTGTTGTTTTAGGTGCTCATGGATGCTCCAGCCTCTCGTCTCGGTGGCTTAGAGCTTTCGCATCCTGTTCTCAGCGGCTCATGGCACTCCCAGCCTTTTCTGTCAGCAGCTCATGGTGGAGCTTAGCATGGAGTTTTGGTGGCTATTGGCGGGGTGGTCTTCAGTGCCTCATGGTGGCTCTCAGCCTGGTCTTTCGACAGTTTCTCAGCTGATCACTTAGCGTTTCATGGCAGTATCTCAGCTGCAGTTTCAGCAGTAGTAACGGGTATGTATGGGGCTGTGTCGAGAAAAAGACAGCAGACCGAGATAAGCAGAGGAGTCATCAAGGACTTTTGAAAATTCAATTTTCGTCCGAGTTGAAACTACGAAATTTTAACGTAAACCATTACTGATTTCATTATGTTTCTAATGTTCTATGAAGGAATACTTAGCAGTTTAATTTTTGTTTCTCTAACAACTTTTTTTTATCTGAGTGTATTTTTAATGTCATAGTAATTGGTACCTCAGATGGGGTCATGTGTTAAAATATGAGACAATTCTCATTCTTCTTTTTAACTTCTATATTCGACTACACGTGATATTAAAATCTATATAGAGGGAACTTTCAGCACGAATTAGAACAGGAATCATTTGCAACAATAAGTATGACATGACCTTCAAAGATTCAAAGAGTTGCTCAAGTTTTGATCGTGAAATTGCACTTAAACTTGGTGCATCATTCACAGATCACTTTTCCACTGTTCCAAAATTTGTTCTTTTTAAAATAAAAATGCGACTTCCGGACATCTATCATCGAATCAAAGAGCATCGGGATATGAAGGATTGTGGAATTGCCATCACAGCCACATCATCCCTCATCTTATCAAATTATGGAACCTCGCGTAATGGGCCATACAACTTACATTTTTTTTGTTCAACTCATTAAGTTGCATTTTAGACTGCGTAGTTGTTCAGATAATAAAGATAATTTTACCAAATGTTCCCGAGTTAGTTATTGGGAAAATCAACCATCCTTCATTCAAAATTGCCAGTTATACACAAGCAATGGAGTGAAACGTTGTTGAGGTTACTGGAAATATGGGTTTGATAGTATAATGAGATCAGCAATGACTTTACCGAAAGACAATGTAATCTAGGGTTGAACAGGTTTCAACTTCCCAACTCCATTGTTTGAGAAGCATCTTATCCTACTTTATCCTAACACATAGTCTCCTCTTTTCAATTTATTAATGGATTCAATGTTCCCGTCTTTTCACGTAGACTTTTCACCATTTCTCAAGTTATTTGTTCCCTCATCTACTGGCTTTTATTTTTTTTTTGTCCCACAGGACACTTGCTGCAGGAAGTCAGGTGATAGTCACTCCTCTGAACTGAGAGGAATCTAATACCCTGAAGTCAGCTTCATAGGGTGACCAGGGAACCATTGTAAAGCAGAGCCCACCATTGGGAATGCCGAGGTAAAATAAAAAAAAAGTTGGGGTGGTTAGACATCAAATCACAATTGAACTGGATGGAGAAGAAAAGCACTCCACATCCCACTATGCACACCTTTCTCAAAAGGCAATGTTGGCCACTGCGTCCTCCCTACACAAGGACACCCTCTGCTGGCTGTTCTCAATTAATGAAAATCTAAGACTGCTTACATTCGAATATAATTTATCATCATCCAATCCGGTGAAAGTTTCATTGACTTCGAAAATTTGGGGATGGTTATCTGCGAGTCTGTGTATTCATGTTTCGATATCGTCACACTCTCAAACAGCAACAACAAGAAAATATTCGATGCATGCTGAACACAAATAAAGTAAAGAACAAAACTCTTTGCAACTATACAATCAAAACTTCCCAGAGCCTATCAGCAGAATTTAAGTTTTTCTCCTCGTTCTTCCCATTAGAACTTTCAGGGTTGACACAGACCAGTGTATCACACGAAAAAACCGTTCCTGCAATCAGTTCAAAAGCAAATTCTCCTAATCCAGATACAGAACTTGATTAGTTCCAATGCAAAATTATCTTCTCACCGGTGCACCAAAAAAAATCCAAGCGTTTACTCAGAGTAAACAAAAACACAATGAAAAACTGCATAGAATGCTACAGTATAGAAGGACGTCAAATCAACACTCATGTCTAATCCGCTATTTACAGGTAGGTATTTAGTTTATTTATCTCATCCAATTGTCTAATCTTGGACTACTACTTCCGGATTCATTCTGATGAATGCCTCATTGATTTCACGTAAAGTGAAGAAGTACCAATAGCGGGTAAAAATTACCTGTCTAGATAATCACAATATCCAGTCTTATTTCCGTATTCATCTAACGTCAATATGCTATTACAAATTAAGATCAGGTTATCGAGTAACTGCAATGGCTCGTTGGAGAGAGGGAGGACTCAGGAGTCAAATCGGCAAGAGTGAGTGGTAAGGACGACATGCAGGAAATGACAAAGAAGCATTTGTTATGACAGTACATTTTGCGATTAAACTTAATCTTTTTTAGCTCCAAATACAGATAGCAACTTTTATTCTTTTCGCATGACTGCAAATATTGAAAAAAATATGTGTGAGAGTTACCAGTTGATGTATTTGCTTGGGTATCTCAATCAATGCTGCACTATTTACAGGTAGGTGTTTAGTTTATTTAATTCATGCAATTGTCTAATCTTGGACTTCTACTTCTGGATTCATACTGATGAATGCCTCATGGATTTCATGCAAAGTGTAGAAGTACCGATAGCGGGAAAAATGCATTGAGTTCAAATGGAAAGAAGGATTATGTAAATAATATTGACTTATTTTCGAAATAAGAGGACGCTTCCAGGGCATTACTTGCAAGAAATGCTCCAAATATTTCTGAATTTAAAATTCTGTTTTGCATGTCACTTGAACATAATCAATGAAGCATCTCAAACGAGGTCAATACACCACGGAATGGCAATTTGTTTCAGATTCTAAAGGACAGAAGCATCAAAGTTTGAATTTTATAACATGAATGTTGTTCAAGCTTTTGCATTTCTATAATTCTTCTAAGATCTTGCAAATATCTCACAATGTGCTTATGATATTGACGTGTGTAACAATGTGTTCCTTTAATAAGTCATAACTGAGGACTGCAGATGCTGGAGGTCACAGACTAGATTAGAGTGGTGCTGGAAAAGCACAGCAGTTCAGGTAGCATCCAAAGAGCTGGAAAATTGACATTTCGGGCGAAAGCCCTCCATCACGAATGAAGGACATCATTCCTGATGAAGGGCTTTTGCCCGAAACGCTGATTGTTTTGCTCCTCGGATGCTGCCTGTTCTGCTGTGCTTTTTCCAGTACCACTCTAATCTAGACTCCATTAGCAAGGTTATGTTATCCTGGTTTATTTTTCAGTAGTTTGTAAAGACACTGGTTCCAAATGTCTGGAGATAATCTACTTGAAAATCTTTCAAGTTGAAAAGAAAACACATGTCCAAAGAAAGAGGAGTGGCCAGTTCTTCCCGATCAGCTTTTCTGTGGTTTCAAGTCATTTTGACAAGCACGCAGTTGTGCAGCTGTTGAACGCAAAAAACTGGTCCATGCTGATCCTCCCTGCCTTTCACATCCCTCCAGCAAGATGTGTTTTTGATTTTTCTTTTTATTTCATTAGATGTTTATGGAGATCGTTGCAAATTGTTGGAAATACATCACTAATTTAGATAGCCTGTTCGAATAGCTAACTTATTCTATATTCTATTATCTTTTGTTTCTGTTTCGTTGTGAAAACTTGCATATGAGTTCTGTTTTCTGTAAAACTGAGTGGATGGGTCAGCTGAAAGACTCTTGCAAAATTTGCTTAACGTCTGCTTAACAAAACGAGGAAGGTTAAGGACAGGGTTATTTTCTGGAAGTGTTTCGAGGGGGTCTGGCCTCGTCCGAAATACGTGCCTTTGTTGCATTCTATACGCTTGCACTAACGTTGCAGACTTAGCAGGTGAAGTGCACAAAGCAAGCTCCTACTAACCGTTAGAGTCACAGACATGTTCAGCATGGAAAAAAAAAACCTTAGGTCCAACCTGTTCTTGCCAACCAGATGTCCCAACCCAATCTAGACCCACCTGCCAGAACCGGCTCATATCCCTCCACACTCTTCCTATTCATACACCCACACAAATGTCTCTTAAATGTTGCAATTGTACCAGTGTCCAACGCATCCTCTGGATATCACATAATATATTATTTCGGTTAAGGAATGAACACCGTCCTCATGTACTGGGCCGAGCCCACCGTTTTTTTTTAAAGGGTAATTGGCAGAATGCTGGTCCAGCCAAAGATCAACAAAAGGTGTGTCTGACGCTCTCTCGACCAACTGTAACAGATGAGGTCAGTATGATTTGCATTTTATTTCAGGATTATTAGCCACCATTTCTGCCATCTCCAGCAGGATTCAACTACCAGACATATATGTCCTTCTCCCTTAACAAACTTCTGCTAGAAACAATCCCTCTGGCATACACTGGTCTCCTCCTCATTCATTTCTGACATCACCCTCCACCATATTGTGACATCTTTACCTGCAACCACATGAGGTGCAATGCTTGCCCGAATATTTCCTCCCTCCTCAGTAACTATAGGCTTGAACAAAACTTCCAGATAAAGCATACTTTTACCTGCACTTCATTTAGTATGCGAGTACAGCCTTCTGTATTTGCTGCAAAATGTAGAGTGCTCTATCTTGCAGAAACGAAGTTTAGACTGAGTGCCTGTTTCGTTGAACACAACCATTTTGTCCACAGAGCAAAATCCCTGAGTTTCCCGTTGTCTGGTCCTTCAAAACGTCACATTCTTCCTTTGTCAACATTTCTGTTGCATGCTTGCTGTTTTGTTTCAGCGAAGTTCAGATCAAGTTGGATGAACAGCACATCATGTCCTCCTTGGTAAGTCAGCAGACTCTTGTGTTCAATGTCGAGCTCAACAATTTTATGGTCTGTACGAACTCACACGTTTTCCTCCGGCACCACACACCAGGCCAAGTTTACATGTAGTCTACAATTATGCATAACCCATTTTTAGACACGAGTTCTTCATATGAGAAACTGCATATTTTCTGAAGGTGATTGTTATCCATTTCTTTGTCTGTCCAACAGGTTTTCTTTCACTCTTGTCTCGATCTCTTCACCAACTGTTTACTCCAAACCCCGTTCCATTTCTCTGCCTTCTGCATAAAAATGATTTTCTTAGCATTCATCAGTACCTTGGAGGGCCACTGGAGCCACAGCGTGAAT
Source organism: Hemiscyllium ocellatum (assembly GCF_020745735.1). Taxonomy (NCBI): domain Eukaryota; kingdom Metazoa; phylum Chordata; class Chondrichthyes; order Orectolobiformes; family Hemiscylliidae; genus Hemiscyllium; species Hemiscyllium ocellatum. The sequence goes on from NW_026867550.1 coordinate 480,857, forward strand.
CCTGATTTGTCTCCACGGATGCTGCCAGACCTGCAGGGTCTTTCCAGCAATTTCTGTTGTTGTTTCTGATTTGCAGCTTCAGCAGTTATTTCAGAACTTTTTGATTTTTTTTTGCATCTTATCACTGTATTTTCTTCTGTTTGATTTTTACCGAATCTCACAAATTATAAATGGCTTGACATCATTCTTGTCGTGTGATTGATGCTAACCAAGATACCATTATTCGTCTGTCCAAAAAAAGAATGCTTTTAACCACCTCTTTGAAGCTTACTTTTTGTCAGTCCATTTCGGTTCATGCCTCAGTTCCTTGTGCAGCTTCATTACAAGTGAATTGTAGGTGAGGCATTTGAAAAGGCCTCAATGGAGAAGTCCATTACTTTGAAATGGAGTCACTTCTGTTCCAGAGTTGATGACGTTGTGAGATTAATTATTTCAAAAGAATTTACTGAGCCATATCGAAGTTTAATAAATTACCATATTTATTATACATTCGTGTGCATTAACGAAGATCAGATTAAATAATTGATGCCAGGGAAATATAATTGCTTAAATTCTCCTGTAATTCGACATTGTTACTTCTTTCTTCATATTCACTGGTCTGGAGACACATGTCATCGACTCCTGACAGCATGGAAGCAGACCATTCGGCCCATTGAGTCTACACAGATCCTCTGAAAACCCTATTCATACACTCCCCATCCCGTACCTGCATTTGCCATGGTTAACGCTGCTAGCCGGCGCATCCCTGCAAGCTGTGGGGAATTTACCCTGGTCAAACCACTTCACCTGTACATCTTTGGACTGTGGTTGAAAACCAGAGCACCTAGCAGACACCTGTACAGGCGCAGCAAGATTGTTCAAACTCCTAACAGCCAGTCACCCGAGGCTGGAATCAAACCTATGTTTCTGGTGCAGTGAGGCATCAGTGCTAACCACTTAGCCACAGTGTCACTCTGATGTATTTAAATTAATTCGTTTTAGCATTTTCATTTACACTTTTAAAATTTCTGACCGTCTGTACTGATGTCTCGCTATTTTGAGTTCATATTCTGTTTTCTATCTCTTTTTCAAACTCGTGCTCATTATTTGATGCCTTTGAAATTGCACTCTGTCCTGAGAAATATTTTCTGCCTTCGTTCTAGGTCAGGACCTTCAGATAAAACAACCTTAAAACTAATGTGTCCTAATTGACATTATAGATTGAGTTTGCTTCAAGTTTTGTATTCCTGTGGAAACTATGTTGAATCGCTTTTAATACCAGCCATTTCTTGTTGACAGTCAAATCTGTTCATGCATTTTCTTTATTCATCATCATCAATTTTGACAGCTGACAGAAATCTGTCACCCGTTGTCCAGATTTATGCAATGAGTCTTAAATATGGCCTAGACCACTCTCCGACATGAACTGGAATACAAACACATAAATGCCAACATTTTCGAAATCTTAATCGGCGTCAAGATTAATTATTTCATTTTGTTATTGCAACTCGTTTGATTTAAAATATGTAAAAAACAGAAATAGAATATGAAATTGATATAAATTACTCAGACGTCGTTCAATAAAGCAAGAAGTATCTGCTTAAATTTCCACAATTCTGAAGACTTTCTCTCCTTTTCTCCACAACTAGTGATGACACCAAGTAGCAGGATTTAGTATTGAGTAGGTCGATCTTGCAAACTTCAGTCAAATCTAACAACAAATTGAGCGCACCTTTTTGTCAAGCCAGACAAAGAAAAAGTTTAACCTGACAATTCTCGCTCCGTTTTATTGGTTGTTCTCCCTGCACAACATGTTCACACTGATGAAGTCTTCTCAAGTCTGCTGATCAAAATTTGAGCAGTTAGAAGACATTAGGTGAATGAGGTTTTTAGATGATGATTCGGATGAAACACTATGCGCATTTGAGACTTGCAGACAAAACGAGAAGAAAATGACAGGAAATCCTGCGAGATCCTTGAATAATTCTATAATAGAATAATGTTATGACATATTTGATATACGTCTTCATTCTGCTTCTCCAAAAAATATTCCGCCCCCGTTCAGATTATTCGTTTTCAGCACAAGTGCAGATTAGATTTCTTCAGTGGACATGTAAATTGCAGTCGTCCTTTTTCTGATTGCACGAGCCAAGTTACAAGAATGGCTGTTATCCTGTTTTAAATCTCGGTCAATTGAGTGTCTATTGCCATTCATTGAAGGTCGCCAAAGCGGCTATAATATTCATTCATCAATTCCTGATCATGTCTAACTACAGACAGTTTGCAATTTGTGGCAAATATATATTCATATTATATTGCTTAGTTTCATACAGTAAATGGCAGATTCATTCTGGGTGGGTCCGCGAATTGGCTTTTTTTAAATGAGATAGTCAGAAAGTGATTTAAAAAGAGGCATGCATATATATATTTTCCAGCGGGCTATGTATTTTGTTCCACGTTAAATGGATCTCTGCCTTGTTAATCAATCAAATTATAATGTTACTGTTTTATGTTAGAAGATACATGTCATTGTGTCCATTTTTTATTTCAAAACAGATAATTGGTGGTCGCAACAGGAAGTTCAGTCGAGTTTGTTTAATGCACTAATTGTCCATTATGCATTGACTTTATAACTCACATTCAAGTCATTCTGGAGGTATGGTTTTAAAGCAAGCTGTATCGGTCAGCAGATGACTCGCATAGTCCTGGAGAGTTAATGTGAATTCGTTCAGAGACACAGAGTCATACAGAATGTAAAACACATCCTTTTGCTTCAACTGGCCCATGTTATCCAGGTGTGTTTAACGGAATTAGTCCCATCAGCCTGTGGTTGTCCATGTCACTATAAAAATTTCCTATTCAAGTACGTATTCAATTTCTTAATGCAACTATAATTGACATCGCTTATCCTACTTCTTCTGGCATCTCATTCCACATTTGAATCAAAATCTCTGTGAAATGTTCTTCCTCAGTTGCAATTTAACCGTGAAATGGGCATCTTAGTCGACGTTTCTCTTAAGGTGAACATGGAGGTTAAGTGGGTAGTTAGGAACGTAAAGACCACTATAGGGACAGAATGTTAAAAAAAGGATGTGCTTCTGAGGATTCATCAGGCTCCAGTCAGTCCACATTTCTAGTCTTGCGTGCAGTCTTGGCCCCCTTACCTAAGGAGGAATGCAGACATACTGAAGCGTGTCCACAAAAGCTTCACCAGAATAATACCAGGAATGGCAAGCTTAACATGAGGCGATCGTTTGACAGCTCTGGAATGATGCCCATGGAGTTTCAAAGGAAGAGGACGCATTTGATTGAAACTGACAGAATATTGAGTGGCCTGGACAGACTGGACTTCTGGAAGATACTTCCATTTCCAGGATAGATGAGAAGCCGAGGGCACGGAGTAAGAATACAGTGAAGACAATGTATAAGGGAGTTAGGGTGAAACCTCTTTAGCTAGAGAGGGGTGAATCTACGGAATTCATTTCCACGCAAGGCTATGGAGGACATATCAATGAGTTTATTTTAAATTTTTTTTTATTGCCAAGGGGATCAACGACTATAGGGAGAAAGCAGGTAGTTGGGATTAAAAAACCTATGAGCTATCATGAAATGGTAGAACAGGATGATGGGTTGAATGGTATAATTTCTGCTTCTATGTCTGTCTGTCTTATGATCTTATAATAAATGTTTGTGTGCCAGGACAGCGTAGCGATGTTGATCAGAATGCAATTATCTTTGAGGGGCAGTGTGAGAACGATTGGTCAAATAGACGTCTTCCACTATGTCGGGATTTTATGGATTGTCAATCTCTCCAATCTCACCAAAAACCTTGTAAAAGATCACACATATTGTGCTGATGCTATGGTTTTCTGTGTTGTATTCTGTGCCTTTTTTTAAAATGAAGGAAGATGCTGCTTCAAGGTCAATAAAGTAAACACCTTGTGAGGCCTTGTTGTTTTTATAATGTTGGTTCAATAGCACCAGTCTGAGTGGATGGATCAAGCTCTACAGGGACAATGTATTTTTTCAAGTTGTTAGCAGTCGCTGTGATCTTTAACTGGATTTCGGAGACTTCTTCCTCCCTCTATTAGAAGTTAAATCTGCCATTTACTTTCAGTTTCTAAAATGTCATGTAAGACGATTGACTTAGCCGCATCTGCCTTTTTCAAGCGTGTGTTTGTGTGATCTTACTATATCGCAACACTTAATTAGTGGCCGTTCATCTATTATTGTGTTGACGACATCGGAAGAGCTACAGTAAAATCAGCATATTTCTTCTTTTAATGGTACTTTCTTCGCATTATACTTACGGTGTATGTAAAACGTGTTTTGTTCCAAACCCAGTCGTTTGACTATTAGAATTGCATCTGTAAAAAAACGACACACACCTAACTTTTAAAATAAATAAAAAGTCTTGCATTCGAGACTGTCTTCTTAATACATTTTGAGCGTTTTGTTTTGATGAACAACACTATTCACTTTATCTATGACGGTACTGATTTTGTGTTCTATAAAATTTCAGATCCCTCAGCCTCCAAAGTTGCAGGATAAACGTCCTTAGCAGATGCAGTCACTGGGTCTATCTTATACACCCAAGATATGGCATGGACAATATGATTGCATTTTCTTCTGTACACTTGCTCGTTCAACAACGTTTTTTATTCTGATAGCAGAGCGACGAGGCTTGTCTGCAGTGTACTACAAGTGGCTTCAGCAATGTCGGACATGGTCTGAACAGGACTTCCCAATAACTCTGCTTGATATACAACACCGCTTCATAAATTCATAGCAGCCAATTGTGTGAGAGATTATTTCTCTGTTTTTTTCCATTGACTACAAGCAGCAAAAGCTTACGTTAAGAAGATTTCAGTATGAAATGGATTTGGATGATGCATGTGGAAAATCCACATGGCAAGATATTCATAGTCTCTGTTAAAAACATTAACACATTTTTGTTTCGAAATTTCGCATGAATGTAAACATGCACACCAAGATTGTCTCTTACACTAAACATGAGAAAAAAAAAACGTAGTTCCAGTTAAGATTCTGTCTTGACTCCCTGGGGGGCTTCATATCTCTGAAATATGAGAGAAAATGATCGTATTGCATGAATCAGCTTTGTCACCTGATATTAGTTATGCGATTGAATTTGACACAGCCAAAAAAATGAGGAAAAGTATGTTTTTTTTAAAACGAATCCTTCAATGCCATGCACGAATTTGCATATTTAACATTTTTCGTTTGTAACAATTGGCCACCAAATAAATCTTCCTAGCTTTCATGACAGGAAGCGAGGTATTACTTCGCATGCAGTTAAAAGTTTGCCTCAACATATAAATTTGTGAAGAAAAAAATCCCTGCAGATCTCAAGGCAAAGCAGCGAATCATTTGAATTGCAATATAATCTATGTTGGTTAATCTGTGCATTTGCCTTTCATGGAATGTAACAGACTGTAGACGTCCATTTTTCCAAGTTTGTTCACAGACGTTTTTAAATTGTGGAAGGGATTGGGAAGTCGGAATGAACAAAATAATCCAGATGACCGTAGTTACTGGAGTTCAAACAAATCGGTCTAAGGCTATCAAACCAGAAAAACCTCAAGAAACTTTGATGAGACACACAATATTCAGCTATTATGCCCCATCATCGCTTCAGCAAAGTTGGGCTTCGCTCCTCCTCGCAATATGACAGTCAGGAGTCTCATTTGCTTTGAAAAATTTGATAATCTAGTGTAATTGCAACGGAGATGGACGCTCCATTTAAGCTCCTCCAATCCCTTTGTTTCGATCCAATTTTCCCGATATTATTCTCATTTTTATAACATTTGGGTTTCCCGGCGCTTTCAGGCTTGCTTCATTGCACCTCGTGAGGGATCTTTGCTTGGTCTCCTGGTGTCTCTCAGCCTGGTCTCTCGCCGACTCGTGGCGTATTCCGACCTGGTCTCTCAGTGGCTCTCAGCCTGATCTCTCAGTGGGATGTTAGTTGGCGTCTCGAACCTCACATGAAGCCAAATATGAGAAATAAGGCCTCAGCAATTTATTGCATTGCCCCCAACACCATCATGGGAGGGAGCCCACCTGGACCTGGCGGATTTGTCTATCGTAATGTATTTCAAGATACAACCATCACTTCATCGTTATGTTGAATTGGACAGAGTGTGGAGGATGAAAAGCTTAGCAAATCAAGCAACATTAGATGAGCAGGGGGGTCGACATTTCAGGCAGAAATCTTCGTCAGGAGTGAGGAAGGGGAAAGGGGCTGACAAATATAAAAGCGTGGATTGGAGATGAGGGAACGTTAATTGGTAAGTGGACGCACGAAGGAGGAAGTGTTGAGCAAACAGATGGGAAGGGAGATGGGAGTTGGGGAGATTTAGAAGTTGGTGAAATGCATGTTGAGTAATAAAGTTGTGTGCTCCCGAAGCCGAAGATGAGGTGTTCTTCGTTCCGTTTGTATGTTGCCTTATTTTGACGGTGGAGAAGATGGGCATGTCATGGTGGTTCTGAAGCGGGGCTTGAAATGTTTGTTAAGCGGGAGGTGGGGTTGATTGGAGATTGTGGACTATAGATGTTTCCTGAACTGATCTCCGAAATTGAACTTGGCCTTTTCCATATAGATGGGACCACAATATTTAGCAAAGGATGGAGTAAATGAGGTTGCATGTGCAAGTGATTCTTGGACAGACTCGGGAATGATGCTATGGCGCCTTGTATAGAGATAAGACGGGAGTTGTGGTCGCAGGTGTTGCCAGTCTTGCGACCGCAGCAAAAGGTGCCAGTTGTGGAGAGGAGGTTCGTGGGGCGCGTGGACATAATGAGGAAATCACAGAGGGAAATATCCCTATGGAAAAGAGATGGGGAGGGAAAGCAAATTTCGTTTCAGGAGTGGGGTGATACTGTAGGTGGCGAAAATGGCGCTGGATGTACCAATGTGTTTGGAGTTATTGTGTTGGAATGCAAGGACCCATCGGATACTTGCTTTATTATATTTGGGGTGTGTGTTTGGTTTTGAAACAGGGGTGTGAAAGATGGAAGAGATGCTTTTGAGGGCACCATTGATCGCAGGGCAAGTGTAATTTCGGTCCGTGAATTTGGAGAACAACTGGGATGTGTGGACTAGAACCGTCATCCTGGAAGCAGAAACCGTTGAGGCAGAGATGGGAGTACTGGATCGCTTCTTTTCTGGGGAGGGTGGGAGGAGTTGCAGTTGAGGTAACTGTGTATTCCAATATATTCAGTCGCCTGAGATGGAGACGGAGAGGTCCAGGAATTGGAGGGTGGTGTCAGAGATGTTTGCAATGAAATTGAAGTAAAGGTGAAAATTGTGATTGAAGATGATGAACTGTTCGAACTCCTTGGTCTGAATGCTCCAATCAACCCCACCACCCAGTTGCCAGCCATTTCAAGGATAATTCCTACTGCATCAGTGACATGTCCATCCTTGAACTCCACTATCATTAAATCAAGGCCACATGGAAACCAGGTGTACAATATCTCATCTTCCACCATGGGAGCTTACACATCATGAATTCAACATAGAATTCAACAGAGTCCAAATCCCAGCACAACCCACTTCACCACAGACCCAGACCTCTCTCTCCTCCCTGCTTCCTTGACCAGGCCTAATCTACACATCTTCATTCCCACCTTTCCCCTCCAACCTTTCCACTGACCAGTTTCTATCATTTTTACGTGCATTCACCTACCGCCATTACATCTAACTTTCTCCAACCCCACTCCACTTCCTCTATTTTTCTTAACCCATTTGCCCCTATGCTAGCGTAATGAAGGGTTCTGCCAGAGAGTTCACTCTCCTGCTTCAATTATTCTATTTGAACCAGTGTTCATTTATCACATCCCCATTTGATCTATTCTGACTTTCTATTATCTGCGGTACTCAATATATCCCTCATTACATTGACCTGCCTGAGAGTTTTGCACATTTTTTCGGACCTTAATATTCCTCACGACTTTCTCTAATGAGAAGGCTGACGCAAAACGATCACTAATGATCCCATCCATGTCTTGTCGTTCTGCACATCATCACTTTCCCTTTTTCTCTTGAGTGGGCTTTGTCTTTTCCGAGATACTGTCTTCCTCAAATACAAAATATATGTGTGAAATGCTTTGGAAATCTCGTTAACCCTGTTGGGCAAGGGTATTTCAATGGCCGCTTTAAATCCTCCTCACTTCCCATTTGACCTCCTTCCTAGTTTCATTATATTCTTCAAAGTTTTCGACAAATTTTATTCGTGCAGACGTTAGGTCTGCTTCAATCTTTTGACTAATCTGATAACTTGTCCTACAAGTATCCCGATTTCTGTCAGTCTTGTCCTTCGTTTTCTCAGGGACATGACTGTCCTGAACACTGAACAATTAGGCAGGAGAAGATTCCCAATCGTCATTTGTGCATTTACTCTCAAACGGCTGTTCTCAATCCACAACCTCTGATTCTTGCCGAATTCGATTGCAGTTAGCCCTGCACGTAATTTAACATGTTCATCCCGAAGTCCACTCTTCTCCTTCTCCATAAGAATCAAAAACACTTTAAGAATAGTGGACACTATTGCCGCAATTATCCACCACTGAAACTTTGATCACATCGACTATCTACACAATCATTTGATAGTGTCCTCCCTCAACACAGCTGTGATATGCTCCTTCACTACTAATACAGTCTGCATAATTACTGACCTGCTGCTCTGCTTCCGGCCATCCCTCCACGCCACACTGATGTAAACACCTCCGAGTGCCACTGTCAGTTGTCCCCGCCAGGATTTTCTTGCCCATCTAACTTAGGTGCAACCAGTCCTTCATCTGGAGTTGCAGTTTATTTTTTATAAATGTGAGATGCTGTATTTTGGAACGGCAAATGAATGCAGCACCTATGCACTTAACAGTAATGTCCTGGAGCGTGGCTGAACATAGAGACCTTGGAGTGCAATTTCTTCTTTCCTTGAAAATGGATTCTCCAGTAGATAGGATGTTGAAGAAAGCGTTTAGTATGCTTTCCTTTATTTTTCAAATCATTGACTATTGGCGTTGGGAGGTCATGTTGCGCCTTTTTAGGACATTGGTTAGGTCACTTTCGGAATATTGTGTAAAATTCCGATCTCTCTCATATGGAAGGACGTTGCGAAAATTGGAACGGTTCAGAAAAGATTTACTAGGATTCTGCCAGGGATGGACGTGTTGAGCTTCTGGAAGAGGTTGAGTAGTCGGAAGCTGTTTTCCTTGGAGAGGCTGGGGCTGGGGGGTGATCTTACAGAGATTTATAAAGTTATGAAGGGCATGTAAGGGTAAAAATGCATGTCCTTTCAATGGTTTATTTGAGTCCAGAACGAGAAGACACAGGTTTACGGTGAACGAGGAGAGATTTAAAACGGATCTAATGGGCAACATTTTTCACGAAAAGGCTGCTACCTGTATGGGAAGAGCGGTCAGAGGAAGTGACGGAAGCTCGGACAATTACAATCTTTTAAAAACACGAGGTTGTGTATATGAATAGGCTGAAATTTTTTCGTGATGCTTCCCAGGTTCAGGCAAATTAGGCTAGACTAATTTAGGATATCTGGTTGGCATGGACGAGTTGGATCAAAGTGTCTGTTACCATGCTGGATGTCTCCATAATTCTATGATTCTCAGACCAATGTTCTCTGGAAGAAATCCCCATCAGCCATTTACCTTAAGCTCGCCGCCTGTAACACACACACCAGCTTATTCACCACGTGTTCAATATACGACGTCTATTTTCCTCGCCTGGCGAGCACGAAGTAGGGGAAGTAATCCTGAGATTACTACTGGAGAGTTCCTTTTTCTTTGAACTAACTCTCTGAATTGTCAATGCTGGTCTCCCGACCTATGTCATTCTTGGCAACATGGACAATGGAAGGCAGTGAGGTCTGCAGATGCTGGAGATCGGAGTTGAGAGCGTGTTTCTGGAAAAAGCACAGCAGTTTTAGACAGCATCTGAGGAGCAGGGAAATCGACCTTTTCGAACAGAGTCGTTCATCAGAAATGACTTTTATCTGTCTACCCACACGTTTTAGTGTGCCTTGAAGTCTCGTTTGCATTTCTTTCAAAACCGCCAAAGCAACCAATATCAGAATTGTACGTATGACTTATCAACTTTAGTTTCCAACTGAAATTTGGCTTGTGCTATTATTAGCTGTGGTTATAACAGATTGAAAGTTTATAATCCATTAACAGCACATGATTTACTTCTGTTCCATGCTTAATCAATGAAACTAACTTATCTCACATACTGACTTATTTATTTTCTTTTTAAACACGGTTTCTTGCATTCGTTGCCATTAGCATGAAAATGGTTGCATTCGTTTTATATATATATATATATGTATATAAATGACTGGACCAGCTAAAAAACGGTGATCCGAAATAATTATGTCTCTCGTGGCTTGCATCAAGTCTAAATACGCGTATCGAAATCCTTATTTGAGAAGCCAGAGGGTAACAATTTATTATTCTGAGTGAAAATGCATGCTCCTACAAAATCACCGATATTTGTCCTTTGTTACTCTGCCCTTGCAGCTTTCGGAGTTCCAGGTAAATTATGAGAATGAAAATACTTGGTATACTGATGTTTAAAGTCGTGTTCAGAGAATCGCTGTGTGTTTATTATATTCTATGGGGATCCATGCACGTCTTATTGAATCAGTAGTACATCGGAATACAACTATACTTGTTTTATTTTTGTAATGTATTCAAATCTATAGTTAGCTGATTAACCGAGACAGAGAATAATGACAACCAATGGCTTTCATTCTAGTTTCCAGGCTTTTCTTTTACATTCCCAACCTGATTAACTCAGCTGTTTATTTCAGACAGGTTAGCACTCACATCTGCTGAATATAATTTAAGTGAGTCCTTTATGGACAATTTTCATTTCAAAACTTTCATTTACTATACTTTCCTGGAATATGTGCACATTTAGCTGGCTTAGCACCTATTACCCTACTGTAGGTTCCTATCAGAACGTGTGGGCTATGTTGTTGTTTTGAGCAACTGTCGTACATTTTATGCAAGTACACTGAAAAGTAGTTAGGGAAGTGGTTTCAGGCTAGTGAGACGGCTGCACTAAAGGAGAGACAATCAATTTCCATGTCAGAGTGATGAGAAGATTGAAAGTACCTTGCAGATGCTGAGATTCACAATAATCTGGTGGACTTGTCCTTCCTTCAGGCACTAATCATTGGTTAAGAGGGTTCTGATTCACGGATATTTGTGAGTTTTTGCAGTGCGTCTTGTAGATGATAAAGACAACCTTTATTTTCTACTCCTGCTGGAGGGAGTGAATAATGATTGATCAAGTCATCAATGTTGATTTCCTGATATTCAGCCAAGGTTGTTGTTTGAAGCGTTTACATGCAGTAGGCATTGCATTTCACACCTACTGCACTGCACCATATGTAGGGAGATACGAAGTGAGATTTTGAAGCACGTTCACTGTTATCTTTTTTGAGATGTCAAATTGCTGGTAGTTGGGTGGCACGTGAAACTCCTATCAGTATTCAAAGTAGTTTGTCTCCGAACTTGATGAACTGTGGATGATATTAAACTATATGCAATGAGCAATGAATGCCAACCATTCTAGCGTGTGGAAAATATCGTGAATGTATCAGCTGAAGAGGATTGTTTCTTGTTAGTAAGGTTATTATCATTGTTTATAATATTCATATATGACTCAAAATATTTTTTTTTGCCATTTTAACATTGTTACTCCATCAATTTAGTTTTGAAATGCATTTCAATCCCTTATATTCATATATAATAGGAAAGATCGAAATGTAAAGATTCTCAAATATTTTATAATGTGAGTTCAATTAAGAATTGTGGCAGACATTCTTGTTAATAAGAAAATACTAATCTTCTAAGTTGAATCCAACATAACTGTTGCAAATCCCTTGCCATCCAATCACCAAACTGACAATTTTCATTTTTTTTCCATTTCTTCTGTCTGTATATAATTCTCCGTCTCTGTATGTTTCTGTATGTCTTGACTCTCCCGTTCTCTCCCGGTCACACTCACTCGCGTTCTTTCACTCTCTATATCTTACAGCCAACCTGTTGACCATAGTAGTACTGTCCCCAGGAAGATGTGGTCTCTCAGGATGCATCACTCAATTCCTTGTAGCGATGGCAGCAACAGATTTCATTGTTATTGTTGTTGCAGTGATTTTAAGTCGGCTTCTGGCAAGTTATTTTCCAGCAAGTTTACTGAACACCACAACAGGATGTCGTCTGATAATTCTTCTCATCTACTCTTCCCGAAACTGTTCTGTCTGGTTGACTGTCGCTTTCACATTTGATCGGTTTCTGACCATTTGCTCCCAGGAGCAGAAAAGGAAGTACTGCACAGAAAAAGTAGCACCTGTCGTTATAGGAATTGTGTGTGTGCTATGCTGTTTTATTAACATCCCACTTTACTTCATATATGAGCCCTTATATATTCTTGATAGCAAAGGCTGGTACTGCAACATAAAACAGAGCTTTTACACTTCGGTTGCATGTAGATTCTTTGAAACTTTTGACCGCATTCAGACTCCATGCCTCCCATTCCTCCTTATTTTGCTGTTTAATGCACTGACAGTCCGACACATTATAGTTGCTAGTAGAGCACGCAGGAGACTCCGTTCCCACAACAATGAAATTAATATACGTGACACAGAAATGGAGAGCAGGAGAAAGTCCATCGTTTTACTCTTTGCCATCTGCGGCAGTTTCGTCCTGTTGTGGCTAACGTACATTGTACATTTTCTACTTGTGCAAATTTCTGGTGACAGCTACTCGGTAGGTTCCAATCCCAATGACCCCAAATTTATTCTGCAGGAAAGTGGTTACATGCTACAACTCTTAAGTTCATGCACGAATATGTGTATTTACGCAATCACACAGGCTAAATTCAGAGGTGAGTTGAAAGATGCTTTTAAATATTTCTCCAAGCTTATTACAAAATGGCACAAACACTGAGCCCGGCTGAATGACTCTATGTGACTTTAACAGTTTAGTAAACCTACATACAGCAACATGGATGTGCAACTCAGAAATAGTGTCATGTGTATTATCACGATGCCCAAGCTTGTCCAGTCACGCTAATGGCATGCTGTTTTATATTTTGACGGCAGCCACATGTGAACGAGACGGTTTATCAAGTTTTTGCCTCTTCGTCAGGCCTCATAGGCTCACCATAAGAATATTTTCTTACGAAATGGACAGTATTGAAAACAAAACTTAGGTTAACATAACTATTGGAAACTTGACTGACACAACAGACCAAATAACCCAAAGAGCTGTTCTAATTCTAGTAACGCACCCCTTGACAAACGGTAAAATCAAACACAGATTATTACAAGCATCAGCGATTTCAGATGGAAAAGTCAGCCAAGAAGCAGCTATTGAAGGTTGGATTTTTTTTTGCCAATGCTGCAGCTTCTCACTGTCACAAACAAAGCAAAGTACATTAAAAAAAAATCACCTGGGAGACTTGACCACACCCCTGTCATCAGTAAAATTACATTGTCTCTTGAAAAACAGAAAAGACAAAATAATATTTTAAAGTGACAGCTTCTTTATACCAGCCCCCTTTAGTAAAGAAATATCCATACGCAAAGATCACTTCATTTTAAACCCCTTCATCTTACCCTGCTGTTACACAACAATACCTAAGCATTACTTTGACTATTCGACAGCATTTAGTTCTCTTGTTTAATTCTGTCACTGAACAGTTCTTTTCTTCATCAAATTCTTGACAATGCATCGGCAATTATTCTTTCTCGTTCTCCAAAATGTATACTTTTCAAATTGAATAGCTGCAATAAGAGGATCCATTTCAACAGTCTTAAATTTTTGTTCTTAAATTTCTCCAAAACATGAATGAGTCATGATCAGTATGTTTGACAGGTTTCAAACACATTTCTAGCAATATAAGTATCGAACTGCTCTTAAACCAATACCGAGCGTCATGCCTCTTTTTCAGTTGCAGGATATTTCTGTTGATGAATGTTCAATTAACTAGAGAAATATTGAAAGATCTTATTGTCCTCTCGGTATCATCTTGCAAGAATACCGCGCCGCCAACCACATCACTCGAATCAATAACCAAACTGAATAAATTTGCAGAATTATGGCACTTCTTGTCCATTCCTTTGCAGCATTTCAACTTCAACTTTGCTTTCCTTTACCACTTTATAGACAGAGGGGGTAGAGACAAGCTTTTTCCCAGGGTGAATGATTCAATAACGAGAGGTCATGGTTTCGAGGTAAGAGATCCACGTCATTCAAACGCCGTGTGGTGGGCGTTTGGAACGCGTTGCCAGCAGAGATGGTAGAGGGAGCCACGGTAGATTCATTTCAGATGCATCTGGATGAATGCATGAGTGGGTGTGGTGTAGAGGGATACAGATGCTTTGGAGTTGACCGACAGCTTTAGACAGGACATTTGGATCGGCTTAGGCTTGGAGGGCCGAAGGCTTGTTCCTGGGCTGTAGATTTTCTTTGTTGTTTGTCCTTTGTTTATCAAAATTCACCAACCATAATGTTTTCATACATCTGTCTTCCCAGAGGTTTTTGTGAATTTATGTGACCTAATTTATTGCAGTTAAAGCACCGGAGCCTTTTAACTGCTCTCTACCCTTCGTGGTTTTCCTGTTTACCCTGTGGTAAGCTAACGTTATTTTTGCATCAAAACCTTCTTTCCTCTTTCAACGTGAGGATTTTTGGTATGCCAAATGTCTATCCCACAAGAAGTGAAGTTGTTGTTGGAAGCCAAACTTTGATATATGTACTAATTCATATTCATCAGCCATTCCAGCTGCTAATCTTGCTGTTTTAACTCTCTGCTCTTCCACTTGCTATTTATTACTTCTGGAAATCACTTTTTGAAATCCCTGAAAGTAATCATCACTCTAAGAGTGTCATATGGTTGACCTAATGTTTAAGCCACAATTCACTCATCAAAATTACTTTGTTTGATCCTTTCAATCTCAATGTAGGTTTGACCAGGGCGCCTGCTTTGATTCCTGAAATGTTGACTGTCGGCCTCTGGCACATGTGTTCAGATGTCTTTGTTTAAGTCCTCATACTCATCAGATACCGCCTTTGCCAGTGATACAAATACCTTACCTCTACCAAACTTCGTTTTTTGGATGAATAAAACCCATGTCAAGCTGCCCACTCATTTGTTCAACCACCTTTTCAAATGAAATGAGAAAGACTCTTATCTCCCTACTCTCAGAGTTATGCAATACTGAGGCTTCTTTCAACAGATCCCTAACAGATCTACATGAAGTGATTTTTAAATCCATTATATTGTGAAACACGGAACTAATGACATTAAAATCCGCCACTCGCTGCCGTTATGTGCATCAACCCAAATCCCAAATTAGAATCATCGAATTAATCACGACAAGAACCTGCAATCTGTTTTGGACCAGTACACACGTCGTCAAACATTTTGAGAAGGAAACCGAGATCGTAACCTCTTGTTATTTTAAAGTGGATATGAAGTGAATATTTTTGGTATTATGCAGCTATTAAAACTACACGGCTTCAAGCAAAAAAGAAATTATTTAGAAAGTACAGTTGAAACGCGAAAGTAAGCAGAATTTAAAATACCTTAATTTTGGAAATTTAGCTGAGCTGACATATTAATCCCCGTTCCTCTAACATTCTATCAGCACTTCCCTTGTCAAAATGTAAATTCAAACGACGGTTCTTACAGGCAGAAGACATTTCAGAGAGAAGTATCAGCGAGGAACCATATGTCTCCACTGCAACAGGGTCTGCTACAACAAAGCCATCAGCTTCTCAGTGTGACAAGCAAACCAAAGTCGAAAAAAAATCTGAACTGGGAGAATTGGTCACTCCCCTGCTATTGACAACGAAAGAATTTTGACGCCTCTGCCATGATAAACAGTCTTCACCACAAAATGGCAAAATAACCTTTTTCAAAGTGACAACAACATCATATCAGTGTCAAGCGATAAGGTTACTTTGTGTTTGACTTTCAGTAAAGGTTCACACGCACACATGCCTATGCAAAACGTGAAAGAAAAAGTAAGGTCTAGTTGACACGCGATTTTGACTTTCTGGTCTCTTCATATCTCTGAAGTATGGGAGGAACTGTGTAGATTTCATTTCGTGTGCATTTGTCAAGCACAATGTACTGTGGTCGACTTCACATTTCCATTGATGCAATATTCGCTCGTTCAAATTCCCATCCTGACAATATATCAGCAACAAGACATTTCTCGAAATTGAGACATGTTATTGTTTTTGCCCAGAATAATAAATTAATCTGCCATGTCACCTAAAATTAGCTCTGCCTGACAATTTCTCACAAACAACAAAAGGAAAAAAATGTGCATTTTTAAAAACAATTCCAATAATGTCATGCACATAACCATTTACATTACGTAGCACTACATTAGCAATGTTTGGCCAGCGGAAGCAGAAACCTTTGTTGTTTCCACGAAGTCAGGAATTGCCTCGAACGTTCCAAACACTTTTCTCAGCATGGTAATTGTTTTCAGCTGCTAACCTACAGGTATTAGAGTAAACAGAAGATCTGTTTGCGTTGCACAACATTGGGTTACTTAAGCTGTGGCATTTTCATTAAACGGACTACAGTAGACTGCAGCCATCCATTTGCCCAATTTTAGTGGCTGAGGTTTGAAAATTGGGAAGGGTGTAGAGAGTTAGAAGTAGCAAAACGTTTCAGATCACGAGCAGCTGGAGGTAAAATAATACAGTGCCTCGTTATCAAAATAGGGAACCTTTTGGCTAGTGTGATGAAAGCAAACATATTTCGCTGTTGTCAACAACCATACCTCCATCAAAGCGGTGGTCGTTGCCACTCGCTTATATTGAGGAGGCTACGTGCACCAGCACTTGCAGTAATGTACACGTAATGACAATCCTGCCATCAACATGGATGCCAATGATCGAACAGTCTATATAGTCAACCATCCTCATTACTTCCCTTCACCCGTAGGTAACCATTCGGACAGCATGCAATAGTCCAATACTCTCACTGAAATCTTACCACTTTGGCAAGCAAGAGGTTCTGTTTCTGCTGAAGGGAAACCATGATCATCAACCCCCTTATAAAGTACATACTATAGCCCTTAGTATAAGGAAATGTTGCATAATCAAAGATAGAAACAATCACAGGACATGCCCATAATTTAACCGCAGAGTAGATGAATTAGCCAAAAGAAGGGCTCATGTGGGAGTATTCTGGCAGACATCCATAGGTGATCAGGCCAATGCAGTCACTTTTAATCATACCAACATAGAGGACATTAGGCAAGCACAACATCACAATGATTCCTTAAAACAAATTGTTGCAAGAGTTTACCGCTGAAAATGTGTTGCTGGAAAAGCGCAGCAGGTCAGGCAGTATTCAAGGAACAGGAGATTAGACGTTTTCGGGCACAAGCCCTTCTTCAGGACCTGTTGCAAAAGTTTACTCAGACGCATAAATTAGATGGAAGGATTCCTGACAACTACGGGTCAGGTTATTTCTAAAATGAGAAATCTATCTCGGCTCAACTCAAGACTGGAACCAAATTGTGTATTGATACCATGCTGGGCACGGGCTCCAGGGCAGAGAAGTGTGTACAGAACGATTAAAATTGCTGTGTTGCTGAACAAATACACATAGGGGTGCATCACATGGTCGGGATTCCGCCCAAGCAATCCGGAGAATTACAAGCGAAAGAGAGAATTGGCAAAGTGAAAAGGCCCTGGACAATAGTATCACTTGACTATATCGGTTCCCTGCAACCTTATGCCAATGTCTATACCTACATCCTTGACACCATAGTACTTCCACAAAAGATGTTGATACTTTTTTTTTGATAGGGTAAATACAGCTAAGGGAAAAATACATGCCTGAAAAGAATAGGTTGGGGTCGACCCCACAGTATCAAGTTAGATCGTGGAACACATTTCGCTGGCTGAGTTACGCAAATCAAGCAGAAACTACACATTGTACACCAAACGCAATTCAATGGGATCATGGAAAGAGGAAACCGTAACCTAACGGGAATTATTAGGAAAACACTGTGGAAGAAACACAAAAGATGGAAGAAATACGTTCGTCTGTCTGCAGAATGGAACGCAACAGCATCCACTGATCTCCAGGGCACACCTCACATACACTCATGAAATGCAGACCCCTGAATGGGATCGACTACCGATTGGGCCTCGACCTCACATAAACTGCATTCACTGCCCTAATCTACAAAAAAAATGTGGTGCAGCATCTCACGGACAATGTCAAGGCCAATCAGTTTAATGCAGCTGTCAAGTTACAGAGAAGAAGGAAAGTAAGCAAACGTACTTCGCTAGCAATGTTTGCCAGGTAGAATAACTCTTTCGGGTAACAAGTAATGCTACAGATCTATAACCCAAGTTACGTTCTTTCCCATAACTATTCGGTCCACTCTCTGCACTGAATAAGGCAAATCACTCGGTCCACATGGTTCTATGAGCCACAAATAAAGCCGACTGGTTACCGTGTTATCTGGTTGAAATTACGACACACAACCCGGCCACTCTCACTACATTAATATAAGTATGGCGGGTGACACTATCCTAAAACCGATGACAAAACCAAAAACACCCCATGACATATCCTCACAGTCATGCCGCACCTATATCATTCAATCACTCGCACTGAATGCAGCTTCAACGTCCAATGCCATCCTCCCCCCACATCCCTACCCCCACCCCGGACAGTTTTAGTGATTCAGTGCAAGACTGTCTAACAGGTTACAACAACTCAGTCAAATCTAATAAAATTGGAAGTATTAAACATTTGCCATGGACTAAACTTAACAGGACTCTCCATAAACCCGTGACAGACGTAAAATTAAACAAGGAGCAGAGCACAAATGACGTGTATGTGCTATGGATGCTTTATACTAAAAGAAAAGGCTAATTCAGACTATGGACTAATTCAGGGTGTCAAATGGTAATTCCGGGTGTCACCATGAGAGAGTAGGTCTCAAATATGTGAAACGAGAGGAGCCCAGATGGCCACGCCCCTTGAGACAGAGGATTCAGAACACGCAAATGAGTCTCTGCGGCATGCCCATTTGACGTGTGCATTCATTCAATAATCCGGGTGATGGAACAGCTCTTAAAAGACACACATAGTTGAGGTGCAACTTTTCCTGCTCAGCCACGATCTTAAGCACCTCACACGTCTTCCAAATCTTACTTCTGTGCACGCCAGTGGGATTAACCAGGTTACAATTTTTCGGTTACCCACTCATTTCCATTTTTACTTACGTCATTAATCTCTTGGGACCGTTTTCATCATCACTCATATTCAAATAATCGGCCAAGCTGATAACGTCACCTCAGTCGATTCGGTAGGCCTGCTTCATTGTCATTTGTCTCAAATCGTTGGTCATCATTATAATCCCATTTTGATCTTCCGTGACCACTTTGCCCCAATAACCCTTATATTGAAAACGAGAATACGAGGTTGGAGAGAACCAGGCCTCGAAACCTGACACCCCATTTCATGTCCGCTCCTTTTGCCAAGTAACTTTTCTCCTTTGATTTTGGAAGAAAAGAAAACGTGAGAGTGTTTGGGCACATGTACTACACTAGTTAAAATCCATTCACCTATTAAACAGAAAAAAACAACGAAAGAACTGTTGTCTTTCTCCTGGAAGAACATGACCATGTGAAGCACAATCACGATATACCTCATCAGGATCGTCATCTTCATCAGCAACAACACCCACTAACAGCAGACAGACCAGTATATAGGTCTGTATACCTCGCTCTAATGACCGTCGTCCCGAGCAGATTGAAACATCGTAAATAGTTGATGATTTCAAGTGAATCTTTGTTACCAAAGTGTGTAAGATAATCTGTAATGTTGGTTCAATGTTTCGTTTTGCTTTTCCTTGCGATTTTGTAATGTTTAGTTGATTCTTCTATTTTTCGTTTCTCCACTGAATAAAATATTCTGCAGTTTCAATATGTTCATTGAATTTTCAAGTTTTCATTTTGAAAAGTTTCCTTCCACGCGTTTTCCCTGTCGTTTTATGATGTTTGTTTCGATATGAGCTGTTTTGTAATTCTCGTTCTTTATCTTTGCTTTTGTAGTTTTACAACCTTTATTTCATTTTCCACCTGTTTGTTTGTGTAGTTGCTTGATCTTAGTTAAGTGTAATGTTCTCATGTCTATCTACATCAAATTAGTCCCTCAAGTACATTTATGCTTGCTGGAAAATGTATGGTCCTGGAGTCAACGACTTTCATAGAACATAGAACGTAGAACATAGAAAAATACAGCGCAGTACAGGCCCTTCGGCCCCTCGATGTTGCGCCGACCAAAGCCTACCTAACCTACACTAGCCCAATAACCTCCATATGCTTATCCAATGCCCGCTTAAATGACCATAAAGTGGGAGAGTTCACCACTGCTACTGGCAGGGCATTCCATGAACTCACAACCCGCTGAGTAAAGAAACTTTTATGTTGGGATCCATCACGCTTCGTATTCAGGAACGAGAGGAATACCTGTGGCTGGACCGGCTAATCAAAATTATAAAGTTAATGATGGCTTTGATGAAAAATGGACAAGTGCTAAATCATGCTGGGTGACTAAGGCGAGTCTTGACAAAGGATACATGCTGAATCAACCAGACAGGCCGCAGCTACCAAAACAACAGTTAGCAATCAACCTGTTAGTTGCAGACCTACCACACACACCCGAATCTGGGTTCGAATGGAGTTCATAGAATGTCATTGTCAGGGCAAACAGAAACATCGAGATGAGTAACAAACACAGGGAGCATCACTCTTATTTGGAGGAAGCTCCGTAGACCCTGCACTTGAAGGACATTGAGGGACCAGTCTGCCATCAACATGGCAATGCCTTTTGTGTCCGATCACACAGGTTGATCGAGCCTGATTGATTCATTTGTGAACGGTGACGACTCTCTCAAAAGGTGACAAAGAGCTGGGTGGCACGGTTGCACAATGGTCAGCACCGTATTAGAGACCCGAGGTCAATTCCCGTCTCAGGCGAATTACGATGTGGCGTTTGCAAATGCCTCTTGTGTATGCGTGGTTTGCCTTTGGGGGCTCCTGTTTTCTCCAAGTCCAAAAACGTGCAGGTTAGGTGAATTTGCCCTACTCAATTGCCCGTAGAGTTTGGTGCATGGATAAATGAACAACTCCCACTCTCCTCCCCATCTATCTGTGTACATCCCTCCACTCTCTCCCTACGCAGCTCCCTCGCTCCCCTTCTGTCTAGATAGTCCACTGTCACAGTCTCCCCTCTCTCGACACCAGCCGCTCACGCTCTCCCATCTCTCTCTGCACTCCTCCAACTGTCTCCCTCTGTCTCTCCCACCGGCTCACACTCAATCTCTCACTACACCCCGCTCTCAACTCAATTCCACTCTTTCACTCTCGTTTAACCTTCCCATACTCTGTCTCCCTGCTCCCACTCTGTCTCTCTCGCTGCGCTCCACTCTCTATCTCCCATCCCACATTCAGTCTTTCTCCACCAGCTCTTTCTTTCTCTCTCTGTCTCCCCCACACTCTTTCGCCTCTCACTCTCTCGGACTCTTTCTGCACTGGTACCATTTTCTCTCCCAACACCGCCCCATTCACTCTCTCTTACCCCCACTCACTCTCCGGCCACCGAGCTCTTTGTCGACCTACCTCCCACTCATTGTCCCTCTAAATCCTCACTCTTCCTGGCTAACCACGCCCACTCTCTGTCTCCCTGCTCCTCCTCTTTTTCTCCAGCCCCGCTCAACTCTCTTGTTCACCTCCCATCCTCAGTCTCTCTCCACCAGCTCCATCTCTATCACTTTCTCGTCCCAAACTCTTTTCCTTTCTTCTCTTGATTTCTCACTACCCCCACTCACACTCACTTTCCCGTCTCATACTCTCTGTCTTCCTCTATACCATCTATCTCTGACCACTCCCACTCTCTCTACACTCCAAACTCTTCTCTCCTTCTATGTAACACACTCCCAAGATCTCACGCTCTGTCTTGCCCGACCAACACTGTATCTTTCTCCACACCTCCTATTCTCTCTCTGCCTCCAGCATCAACCACTCTCTCTTTCTCTCACTCCAATACTACTGACTCTGTCTCCCTCTACCCGACTCCCACCCAGTCTCCCTCTCTCTATCCACCTTCCAGTCTCACGCAACCCCCACTCGGTCTGCACACTTGCCTCACTCTATCTCTCTCCCTATCCACTCTCTATATACACCCGAGCCACTCTCTCTCGACCCGCTCCCACAGTGTCTCTCCATTCTCTCTCTATACTCTCCACCACTCTCTCCCCGTCAATCTACAATGCTCCCGATCTCTGACTGTCACTCTGTCTCTCTCGAATCGTCTCCCACTTTCACTGTCTGCACCATATCTCTCTACGCACCCCACTCTTTCAATGAATCTCCTCCGAATCTCTCTCTCTCTATATATATATGTGTGTGTATATGTGTGTGTATGTGTGTGTGTGTGTGTGTGTATATATATATATATATATATTTTATATATACTTCGACCCATTCTCTTTCAGTCCATCCGGTCTCATTCTCTCTCTTCCTCTTCCCCCTCACTGCCTCTAGTTGCCCTTTCTCCCTATTCGCCCTCCCACTCCCTCTCTCAGTCTTGCTACACCTCTCCCTGTCTCTCTGTGTCTGTTAACGCGCCTGCAAATCTCCATCGCAACACGCTTACTCTCTCCCTATCTAACTCTCTCCCTCAATCTCTCCCTCTCTACTCTCCACCTCCCACTGACTAACTTTCTATCCAACCCACTCTATCTGTTTCTCCCACTATCTCTCTTTCGCCACCCTTTCTCTCTCTACACTCTGTGCCACTCTTCTTCTATAACCACTCCCATCCTCTACTCTCTGCCACTCTCCCTCACTCTCATTGTTTAGCCAAACCACTTTCTCTCTGTGTGTCCACATCCCATTCTCCTTCTCATCTTTATCCCGATCTCATTCCTCACCCTCCCGATTCTATCTCCTACCATTTTCTTGTCTCCTCCTTGCACTCTCTCTCACTAACGGCGCATTCTTTCTCTCTGTATCTCTTCCCACTCTCCTCGCCCTCCATCACACTCTCTCTATCCCCGCCCTCTCTCTCTCTCTCTACATCCGTCCAGTCATCTTTATTTCCCTTTCACACCCTCTAGGCTTCACCCACTCTGTTTCTCTCTCTGCCTCCCTCCCACAATTTGGACCTTCCAAATCTCTCTCTATACTGCTTCCTACTCTCTCCCTCTCTCTAACGACCTCTCACTCTCTCTCTCTGTCTCTCTATTTCCTTTCCATTCCTTCTCTCTACCTTTCCCTCTCTCTTTATGCCAGATCGCACTTGCTCCATTTCCCATTACTCCCCTCCCTGTCTATTTGTCTACCCTCTTCACTCTCTCTTGCACTCCCTCTCAAAGCCACAATCACTCTCTCTTTCGCTCGACACTGCTCCCTGACATTTACTTTCTCAACACACCCACTGCCTCTCTGTCCTATTCCATTTCTCTCTGTCTTCTTCCATTTCTCTCTGTCTTTCGACATTCCCAATCTCTCTTCCTCCAGCCGTCCCACTCTCTCTCGAATTCCCTCTTAATCTCCAGTCCCTCGCTCTATCTATCTAACCCTTTCACTGTCTCTCCCTATGCGCCCCCAACTCTCTCTATCCCTACCAGCCTACTATTTTCCTCTTTCTCTCTGTCTCCCTGTACCCCCATCTGACTCTGCCTCACTGTCTGCGGCCCCCACATTCTATCAGCCTCTCTCTCTCTCCCCAGCTCACTCTGTCAGTCTCTCTAACCATTTCCACTCTCCCTGTCCATCCACTCTTCCGATCATTCCCTCTCTCTGTTCCCCCTCCCACTTTCTCTATACCACCTCCTAAACTCTTTCTCTCTATCCTTATTTCCACTGTCTCTCTCTGCAGAATCTGTCTCTCAGTGTCTCTCTCTATCACCCATCCCACTGTCTCTCTCTCTCTCTCTCTCTCTCTCTCTATCCACTCTCATAGGTTCTCTCTCACCCTCCCTCTGTCTCCTCCCTTGCACTCTCTGTACTCCCTGCCACACTCTCTGTCTCTCCCAACAACTCCCATTCTCTTCTCTATTCCCCTGTCTCTCTCTCCCTCCACTCCCTCCCGCTCCATCTCTCTCTGCCCCCTCCCAATCTGTCTCTGTATGTCTACGTCCTTACCATTCTTTGTCTCTACCTCCCCACCATCTCTCTGTGTCTCTCTATCCTGCTCCCACTCTTTCCCTTTCTTTCCCTCTCTCTTACCCCCCTCTCTTCACCCCACCCATACTGTCTCGGTCCCTCTTTCCCAACCTTGCTCTCCCTCTGTTAACGCCCTTCCTACTCTGACACTCTTGTTACTCATTCATACTCTATCCCTCTCCACCCCTTCCCATTTTCTCCCCCCTCCTCTATCTGTAGGCCCATCCTTCTCTCTCATTCATCCCCACTCCAATTCTCTGTCTCTCAAACTTACTCCCACTCTCTTTCTCTAAACCTCTTCCACAGTCTCCCCTTTCTCCCTCTCCACCATTCCCACTCATTCTCCCAATCCAACCCCATTCTCTCACTTTAGGCCCTTCCACGATCTCTCCACCGCGTTCCACTAAATCTGTCTCCACCCCCTCTCACTCTCTCGGTCGAATCCCTCTCACGCTCTTCCATCCATCTTCCTCTCTCTATCCCCGTCTCCCACTCATTCTCCCTCCTCGCCCCCACTGTCTTTCTTAATCCAAATCCCATTCATTCTCTCTCTACACCCCTGCCCCTCTCTCTCTGTTTCTCTCCCTCCCACTCTCTCGGATTTCCCACTCTCACTCCCTCTCAATACACACCAATCTGTCCATCTACACCCTTCTCAGTCTCTATATCGACGTCACTCCCTCTCTCTCCCTCTTTCTATTTGAAATCCTACACTCCCCCTATATGTAGCCACTTCACGCTCTCTATTTAAGTCCCTCCCTCTAGCTAACATCTATTCCCCCCTCTCTCTCTAACTTCCCTCCTTCGTTCCTTCCAAACCCTCCCACTCTCTATCTTTACCCCTCCCTCTCTCTGGCTCACTCTCTACTCGCCTCTCTCTCTCGATACCCGTCACACAATCTGTCTAAGTACCTTTATTTTTCTCTCTACCCCCACCTATCTCTTTCTCGGTAACTCACTTCCTTCTCTCTCAGCACCCCTCCCAGTCTCTCATTCTCTCTTTACATACCCCTCGTACTCTCTCTCTACCCCACTTCAAACGTCTCCCTAAGCCCTACTAACTCTAATCTCTCTACCCGCTTCTTACTATATCTGTTCAAACCGTCCCACTCCCCCCTCTCCCTATTCCCACCTCTTGATCTTTCCTTCTACACCTCTCCCTCTTTGCCTATACCCCCTCCACTCTACCTCTATCCCACAAGCTATCAGCGTCCCGCTCTCCATTCATGTAGCCACTGCCACACTCACCATCTTTCTACACACCTCTGACTAATTCTCTCTAAACCCTCCCATTCGCGGGGTCTCTCTCTCTACCATCTCTGCATAACACTTTTGCAGACTCTCCCCTTCTCTGCCCTCCAACTTTCTCCCGACTGGCTCCTCCTCAGTCACTCCCGATCCCTCCACTCCGATCTCTCTGTCTCTAAACCATTCCATTCATTCTTTGCAAGATATTCCACTCACCCTCTACCTCTCTCTCTACTCTCCTCACACTATCCCTCTCCATTCTCCCTGCACTCTCTCCATGCATCCTTCTTTTCTCTCCCTGTACACCGCCACTCTCGCTGTACACCCTTCTGACAATTTGTATCTCTACTCTTCACCCACTCTCTCTCGACCATTCTCCCACACTCACTCTAATTTCCTCTCTTTCTCTTTCTTCCCCCGTTCTCTTCCTCTCTCTGCACCCTTCATTCTCTCTCTCGCTCTCTCTAATCACCCCAGTGTTTTCTCTCCGTCTGCCACCTCCTACATTGTCCCTCAGACATTCCCTCTCTCTCTGCCCATCTATCTTTCTCTCTGTCTAACATGCCCGAACACACTCTCCACGCCCCCACTCTGTCTCACTCTCCCTCTACCTTCCTCTCTTTCTCTCCCTCTCTGCACCCGCTTCTTTCTCTCTGTGCCTCCTTGTCACTCTCTGGCTCTATACCACTTCATTTTCGCTCACTCTCAATTGCTTTCCCAATCGATGCCATTCTCTATCCATACCACCTTCGTCTCTTTATCTCTCTACTCCCCTCCCACTCTCTGTCTCTCTGTCTCTTCAACTCTCCCACTCTCACTCTTTGCCTCTCTCTCTTTACAACCCTCCAAGTTTCTGTCTCTCCTTGTACCCTTTCACCTCTCTCATACCTACTGTCCCTCTCGCTTGCTCTTGCTCTTAAACCCCTTACCCTCCCTCCCTCTCTCGACACCTCTCCACTCTATCAACTCGCAATTCTCTTATTTTTCCACCCCAATCTCTCCCTCTTTTCCCGCCCATTCTCTCCCTTCCGCTGTAACTTCCCACTGTACTCTCCCTCATTCTTTCTCCATCGAGCCCCTCCCACTCTCTTCCTCCCTATACCTCCATCCCACTGCCTGTCTGTCTCTCCGCCCCTTCCATTCTCTATCTCTGTACATCCTCCCACTCTCTCTCTCCAACTACGCCATACCCCCCTCTCTGTACACTTGCCTCTCTCCCGCTCCACAACTCCCACACTTCTCTCCCGCTTTGTCTTCCTCTCTCGATCACACTCCCATTCTCTGACTCTGTACCATCATTCTCTCTCTCCCGCCTCCCAATATCTCTCTCTGCCATTCTCTGTATACTCCTCTCCCACTCTCTCCCACTCTGTTTATCTACATAAATCCCTTTCCCTCTGTCTCTCACACTCGAACCGCCTTCCAATCTCTCTCTACACCCCTCCTCTCCCTCTTTCACATTACCACTGTCACCCACTAAACCCTCCGACTCTCTCTCATGCTTGCATCCCCACTGTCTCTCCCAAGCACCCCCCCCACCCCGCTCTCTCTCTGTGTACCTATCTCTTCACTCTCTGTGTACCGCACCCACACTCTTTCTGCTCCCGCCTGACTCTCACTCCCCACTCCCTCCCTCTCCACGTCCCTTCCTCAATGTCTCACCTTTCTTTGTCTCGATCTACTCTCTCACAGTCTCGGTCTATATCACCCCACTTTATATATTTAACACACTCCCTTGCTCTCTCACTACACCCCCAATCTCTCCCTCTAATCCTTAACGATATCTCTCGCGACGCACATCCCACTCTCTGCTCCCTCTCTCGATCCACATCGTGCACGCAGTCTCTATCTAACGCCCACCCAATCCCTCTCTCTGCCCCCGTCCCACCTCCGATCCTTCTTTTTCTCTCTCTCTCTACCCGTCTCCTCCTCTGTCTGTCTCTCACAGGTCCCACCCACTGTCTCTAAATTCCCATGCTCTTTCCCGATCCTCCTCCCACTCTCTTCTTCTCTCTCTTCCCCCCTAGGACTCTCTCTCAACTTTCACCAATCTCTGTCTCTAGTTCTCCCTTTCAATACCCCCACCCTCTTTATACCCCATCCACATGTTTCTACTGAGGTGCCACTTAAAGACTTTGCTCACAATTCTGCTTTCACTAGTTACCAAGGCACTTTCCATCCTCGTTGCAAAACGCAAACACTTGCTTTCCCCATCTCATTTAAACTTGCCCAATCTCACCCTAATCTTGTCCACGTTTGTGTGTAACTGTTCTACACTGAAAAAAGAGATTTCGACTATCCACGTTGTTCTTGCCTCTCCTAATTTTACATAAATCTATACAGTCAGCCCTTCGCATTTGACACTAGCTAAACATTCCAATTTTATTCCAATCTCATCTTATAGCAAACACACTCTGAAAACAACAAACACAGGCAACATTGTGGTCATCTGATTTTGCGCGCTGTCCACATCCACCAAATCCTGTCTAACGTGAGGCAATGGGAACAACACATACTACTTCAAATATGGCCACATTTTTTGAAAAGTTTCATATACCTACACCATGAAATGCAAATATTTCTTCTCCGTCCTGCGAACGATGCGGACAACCACGCCAGCTGCTTTCTTTCCTACCACACCAAATTGTATTGTCACTTTCATGGAGCACTGAACGTACACCAAGTCCACTTTGTATATAATTGTCCTGCTGCATCACAGCTTTCTTTCAAAGGCATCATCTTACACATGGCAAGTTAAATTCTATTTGCATTTCTTCACATACCTTTTCAAATGAACTGTATTCTATTGCAACCATTCATATCTTCCCCTGTTGTACATAACTCCACAAAGTTTCTTGTGGTCTGCAATCATTATTTTTGGCACAAGATTTGTTTTCCCGTGTGTGAGAATCTTTAACCAGAATCCCAACAAGGGCTCACCCATTGAATGGGAAGGAAGTTCTTCAATCCGAGTATAGTGAATCTAGGGAATTCGTTGCAGCAGAGAGCTGTACAGGCTGGGTCAGTAAGTATATTTCCAGCAGAAATGGTAAGAATTTGATTCATCATGGAAACAAGGGTGACGTGGGGAAGGCAGGAAAGTAGAAGTTGGGATCTTTGGATCAGCCATGGTTCCAATAAATACGAGAAATACAGGTACAAACTGACGAATCACATGGGAATATAGAGAAAATTATGAACGATGCTAAACGTGGAATTAGGAAGTGTAAAAGGGGCCATTAAATGTCTTTATCAAGCAAGGCCGAAGAGAACCCCAAGACATTACATGCATATATGAGAAGAAAGAGTGTAACAAGGGAAACAGTAGACACACGCAAGGATAAATGTTGAAATTACGCATGGAGCCACCAAAAGTGGAGGGATATTTAATGGAGACTTTGTATCAGTATTAAGCAATGGAGATGTGCGTGGAAGAAATTCACAGCGAGATTGGTCGGGGCCTGGAACACACTGCCATATGAGATAATGGAAACAATCACGTTGTCGACATTGAAGAAGCAGTTGGATGGTTATGGGAATAGAGGGGTAGGACTGTTTAAGGGCAGAGGCATGAGTTTTAGTTTAATTAGCGCATAATGTTCAGAAACGATTTGGAGGGCCTCAGACCTGTTCCTGTGGTATACTTATTTTTGTTCATATTCGAAGTCAGGATGTGAGTGGCTTGCAGGAGAACTTGCAGGTAAATCTCTCCCATGTATCTGCTGACTTTCCCTTCGAGGGCAAAGTGGTCTGATTTTCATAGTGCGATCTGATGGAACCCTGCAGAATTTCGCCAAGACATCCTGAATAAAGTACACAGTGCTGCTTCTGAGTGTGGGCGTTGGAGCGATTGGAACGTTGGGAATATAATACCATTCATGCAGTGTGTTTTGTCCTGAATGATGCAAACCTTCTTAAGTGTTGTTGCAGCTGCAATAATCCATACAAGTGGGTGGTAATTTATAAAAATCATGACATGTATATTTTAGATTATGTAGAGTTGTTGGTCACAGCATTCGCAACAGCTTTCCAAGTGTCTGACCTGGTGCTATATCTAATGTGTTTACGTGGTGAATCCAGTTTAGTTTCTTGTCAAATGTAAATCCTAGAATGTTGATAATGATGACTCATTGATTGTAACGCCATTTGATGGGAAGGGGCAATTATTGGATTGTCTGTTGTTGGTAGGGTTTATAATTGGCATTGGTATGACGTGGATGTGACTAGCATACTGTGGTGCTGGAAAAGTACAGTAGTCCAGGCGGCATCCAAAGGGCATGAAAATGTACGTTTCACGCAAAGACCATTCCTGATGAAGGGCTTTTGTTCGAAGCGTCGAATTTCCTGTTCGTCAGATGCTGTCTGGCCCGTTGTGCTTTTCTAGAAACCACTCTCGACTCTAATCTCCAGCATCAGCAGTGCTCACATTCGCGCTATCACTTGTCAACCTAGCCTAGACATCATACAGATCTTGCAATTTTAAAAAAAATGACTGTTTCCTTACCTACATAGATGCAAATGTTGATGGAATTTGCACGGTCATCAGCAACATCCCCACTAATGTCATTCTGATAGACTACCCGAAGATAATTTCTACATGGACACTATCCTGAGGAAAACATGTCGCGATTTTCTGGAACTGAGATTACTGCCCTGCAACAACATCGTCATTTGGCCTATCTTCAGGGTAAGAGCCCAACCACTCGAGCATTTTCCTCTTGATACCCATTTATTCCAGTTTTGCTCATGGAGTTGAAAGCGATCTCCATGTTAAGACCTGTCACTGTCCCATCACCTCTGCAATTCAGTTCTTATGTCTATGTTTGAATCAAGGCCATAATGTGATGGATAGCTGAGTGACGATGCTCCAATCCAACGAGACCGTTCCTTCTGTGTCACTGGATTGCATTCCTGAACGGCCTCGCAAACAGCACTGTGAGTCTACCGCAAGCACATGGACAGCAGCTGTTCAAGAAAGCATTCGCAGCCACCTTGTTATGGTGGAAACTAGTGGCGGGCAATACATGCTGGAGAGCCAGACTTGCCGACATGTTGACGAGTGAATCCACTCAGATGATATATGTCCCTAACATCTCCTTGCATTAAAACGGATTTCTGATCGACTTTTAATGAAATGTTTGGACAGCATTTTATTATAAACACACACACACACACACACACACACACACACACACACACACACAAACACACACACACACACACACACACACACACACACACACACACACACACACACACAGAGTTATTCACATGCATTCAAAAGCTGCAGCATTATGCGAGGTGTATAGAGCCCTTTTCTCCTGTGGTTCAACCGCTTGCTCACGTCCCAGTTTTTTTCTCAGAGCGGGGTGCAGAGCAGCCCATCCGCAATTTCCTGCTTCGGACCCTGCAATGTTTGTTCCAGACTAAATCACCTGCACATCGCTCTCACGTTCGACTGACTGTGTGTTTGTGCAGGATTGCATCAGTACTGAGTCTGCCACAGTGCGGTGCCACACCAGATCTGGCTTTCCAGTCTTGAGTGCAGACTTCAGTGCAGCCCGTCCGAGAGAGTGATTGGTGGTCTTTCATTACTGACAAATTACACATTACTGTATTTCGTGCAATGTCAGCTCATGGCGGCCTGTCATTCCTCTTGACTCTCCGTTCCATCCACGTTACACTGACCATTTGATAGAACGGCGCTCCCACGATGTAAAGCTGCTGACAGTGAGATCGTTTCTCAGCGTGAGCTCTCGAAAAGTGTGGTACTCTCTTGCTGTTCATCCTCAACTCGCACCCTTTTATTCGCATTGACATTTGACAACGTTGAGCTGCATCTGAATTGACGAGCAGCACGTACAGGCATCAGGGATAGTATCGGAGACTTGGACATTCAAGCCTGCTGCTCCATTCCACAAAATCACAAGATTGTGAAACATCGATACAAATTTTAACCACTTTGCCCCTGAGTCTGCTCCAACCTTTGATCAAAGCTGATAGGTTTCTCAACACCTGGCTTTTGCCGTCCACCTACCCCTCACCCACCACATAACCAATGATCGTCTTACCAACCAAGAGCCGATCGATTCCTGACTGAAATGCACTCAATGACCTGGCTTGCACAGCCTTCGGTGGCAATGCGTTTGAAGAATCACCATCCTCTCGATGAAGACATTCTGCCTTAAATCAGTTCAAGAGGGTTGACCTGTTACTTTCACGCTGTGCCCTCGGATCCCAGCCTTTCCTATTCACGGGTACATCATCGCCATGTTCATTCTATACAGGTCTCTCAATGTTCTGTCACTTTAAATGAAATCCCCGATCATGACTGATTTCATTCCAACCTCATTCCTCTGCAATCGCGATTAATTTTCATCCCATGAGTTGAACAATGCCTCTCCCTCTGTGTTTTCCCTCTCTGTGTCTGTCTATGTCTCTGTCTCTCCCTCTTTCTCTCCCCCTTTCTCTCTCTCTCGCTCACTCTTCTCCTCTCTGTCATATTTGCGGGAAGAACAGTTGCATTTCTCTCTACATAAAAGTTCAACTAGGCCTGAAATGTTAACTCTACTTCCTTCTCTCTCTATGTTGCAACTTCCAGACGTCCTGACGTTTCCCAGGCGTGACTATGTGGCAAGAAATGGGACATGAACAAGGTGTGGTTTACAATTCAGCCGGTTTTAATTTACAACTCTCAAGGAACAAGCTGTTTCAGAGTCCGACCTCTCACAGCCTTCGCAGTCAACGCAATCACCAAATGAAGTCAGGGTCCCGATGGCTTTTCTGAGATCGCCGATTCTTACAACAGTGTTGTTCAAACGGGCACAGCCTCACGACAGATTCCACTTGAAGTGCTGTGCACACATTGACCGAGCACATTCCACCAACTTTTTCACAGTCGTTGTTATACACTGTAAGGAAATAAGGATACTTTTATATGTCTGTTCTGGTCGGTGGAAGCCAGAGGGAGACGTTAGAATTCCAATGTCAAAGAATCCCCCATTTTATTTAGGGCGCCCCCGATGCTATTTGACCCGCTGTTTACAGTTCTGTTCTGTCACCTGTAAATGTTTAGGTTATTTTCTCAGAAATCTGCATTTTATTTCCTTCCCAACAAACACCCAACTTCCATCTTGAAGGTTTTAATTTAACCTGCCTTGCATTTTCTTCCAAGCCACGCATTCCAGACCCCTAGTAATCGCAGGGTGAATACAAAATGTCCTCACTTCAGTACTGTTTCATTTACACACCACTTTAACTGTACGCCTCCCTCGTTCGTGTTCCTTTTATAAATGGTAAAGCCTTCTCCCTATGTACTCCATTAAGCATTGTGTCATGATTCTGAAACCATCCGCCTGATACCCTCTCAGCCGTCTTCTCTCCAATGAGGGCAGTCACACGTAATTTATTCTTTGTTTGCCGTTCGCACCCTCTGTCCAGCCTGAGTCTATTAGCTGTGCGCAGATACAAGCATGTTCATTTGCGCCTGGGCCTCTTTAACTTCCGACCACCCACTCCCACTTTTATTTAACCATTCAGTATTCATCCTACAATTTGCATCACCTCACACTTCCATGTCTTGAAATGTGTCAACCTCTTCCCTGCCAACTCTAACAATTTGCCAGTGCATTTTTGGATCTCTGCAATATCCTCCCCATAGTTTTCATTTCTCCCAAGGTTCGAGTCATCTGCATATTTAAATTTGTTTAATGATCTGCACTCCAGATGTCGTATCAACAATGCCCTGTGACACTTAATCATTGAATACCTCCTCTTGCAGTTATTTCTACGTTCACGAAACTAAATTCACTCAAGTGTATGACTCTGAGAGTCTGTGTGAGCTGCCTAAAATAAATACAAAGTTAAGATCGAGCTGATGTTTCCTCACGTCGTCGGTATCTAGAACTGGAGGCCATAGTTTGAGAATAAAAGACTGCTGAATTAACACAGAGATGTTAACAAAATTCAGCTGTGCCCAAATTAAAGTTCTGTGCAGGTCAAATATATTCTTCTGCTTTTAATGTCAATATCCCGAATGATAATGGAAACGGTCGTTTTTAATTGTACCATAAACATATGGACAAGGACGCGAAGATACCTCTATTCTTTTGAGCCTCGTCATGACCCAGAAGTCACGACTACACTCCTGTCTTGATTCTTCTTCCAAAATGCCTTTCCTAAACTTATTTCGGTGAAACTCAATTCTCAACTTATGTGAAGAGCTGTATTATTGAGGTATTTTTCTGTCGGGCGATCTTTCTGCTGTCCACAAAATTTGAAAATGTATCTCATATCTCTGCGGCTGAACGATTTCTAAATGCAGTAAACATTTCAGGTTCCAACCAGTAACGTTCTGTCTCACGAATTGTAAAGATGAATCCGTCCCAAGTTAGCTCCTGTCTACTAACTACCAAACACGTCATTCTTCTCTCCATGCCGCCCTTGCACGTTGTCCATTCTATTTGCGCAGTGGAAGACATTGCATAAAGCCTTCTTGAAATTTAATTAAACCACGTCCAAAGGTTGTCCTTTCTCTACAACTTGTGTTGTCAATTACCTCAAACAGTTTCCTCAAAACATGATGCTTCAACAAACCATATTTTTCTTTTCCCCAATTGCGTCGAAATCATCGAAATGCCCTGTTACAACTTTCCACATTCATTGTTCCTAAGCCATTGTTTTAACCAATTGCAATTGGTGGAAAACAGTTGCACGAGACTTTTGGAAGTCTGGTAGTGCTAAAAGGTAGGGAGATGGTAGGCTGCCATCAAATAACTCAAAAACAAATGCTTTTAAAATACGGACATTGCTCGAATATACACACAGAAGAACATGATCAAATCTGTGAGTGCTACTTGGCAGAGGCGGTCCAATTAAACACTGCATGCAGGGAACAGTTTGAATCATTTCTGCATTGTCGACGCTACAGAGTGGTGTTGCTGGAGGGAAGGGTTCAGGGATTATGTCAGTGTCTGATAATTAAAATCGACTATATTGTTTGAGAGGAGAAGAACGACGAAAAGGAGAAAGGTAGTCAAACCCTCAAGCCTGCGCTAATTTAATGCAATCATGGCTAAACTTATCTCAACCCCAACTCCATATTCCAGTGGCCTCCTTTCAACCCGTTGTCATTACAAAAAAACTGTCCTCGTTCTCTTTATCTTTACTTAATGTCCCGACATAAACTGCATTCTGCGTCAGTGAGTTGGACAGATTGAGGACACCTTGAGAAAAGTGATTTTTCCTCACATCTGCTTTCAATCTATACCCTTCATTCTAAAACGAGTACCCGGCCTTCTACATTGCGATCTGAAGAACCATCCGTTCTACATCGACTTTATCAATCGTACTTAGCATTTTTCAAACTCTGATTTAATCTCTGCTCATTCTTCTAACTACTGGGAGATTAGAGGCTCTAAATGTTTTAACTTTCTTCATAAGCGGATCTGAAGAATCATCCCTTCCCTGTCAATTTTATCAATCACAATTATCGTTTTGCAGATTCTGAATTCCGCTCCACCCATTCTTCTAACTATTGGGAGATGAGAGGGTTTAACTGCCACAATATTCTTCATTAGCAAAATATTCACTACTTATCTCAATTGACTGAACCTCCTCTGATTTGCCTCCTTAACGACTGCATACCTTCTCAAGTAAGGCGACCAGAACTGTCCAGCATATTCAAACGGCAGTCTTACTGATGTCACCTACGGTTGCTGAAACAATTACTTCTTTTGTAGTAGATTCCTTTAAGAATAAATTTCAAATAACTAATTATTCCATGCTCCGAAGCACTATCAACATTTGAACTGGTATTAGATCAAAGCTAAATGGTCGCCTTCTGTGCCGGAACAAGTCTCCTATCTTTGGGATTCAAACTTCAGATTTCTGTTAGAAGGGTTAAGAGTTGTAATATTGAAAAGCCTAGTATCAAAGTAAGGGGATGGCCCAGGTATCACACACAGAAAAGGGAATGGATGAGGTCAGGAGAAGGCAATGATGGATGTGCAGACGACTGACAGGAATGGCACTAGTAGAAGATTGTGCATGAATAAATTGCGAAAATCATTCTGATAAACAGGAAAGCATTGATCTTATTTGGTGAAAGTGAATGAAGTTTCAACGAAAGAAATGAATTTTGGACATGACTCAGTGCTGAAACAGTATTCGGTGATGTCGGCATGAAGGGAATGAATGACCTTCTCATATATCTACGAATGGTGCAATGGGAGGAAAAATACTGACCTTCGAATTCTGGAGGATCGAAAAATGCGTCAGACACAATGGACTGTCCAAGCATCAGTACACCGAGTGCTAAGAGTGGTGCCTTCGACATTCTCCACTGACTGTCTCACGTCTCTGAGCCAAAGTCAGTTCGCAAGCTTATAAGGTCAAGAGGTACATCATCAGTAATAATGACACGTCAGAAGAATTGACTGCATCTTGTGCGTATTATGTTGACAGCTCCATCAGCACGGGCGGCAGAAAGTAAACATATGTTTCACCCAGTATGATTGATATTACCTCATGAAGGGACAGGGAGACAGAAACTGAGAGAGAGTGAAAGAGAGAGAGTGAGAGAATTGACTGAAGTAGGAAAAATAACCTTTGTGTCTGTATTTTCAGGTCAGACAAGAAAAGATACCATTCAGCTATCAAGCCTGCATCACTTTCATTTAACGATATACATATAACACAGTACAGAACTTTAAAGCACAGTACAGGCCCTTGGAATCTCAATATTGTACCAATATTTTACCCTTCTATCTACAACCACTTTATTTCTTTCGTGGGACAGCCAAAACTTAATCCGGGCAGCCAATTTTCCTGTAGCCCTCTTGTCATTACTTTCTGAATTAGCAAGCTCCATGCTGAAATTCATTTCGACATCAACTGCTATCCCCTAATGAAAGTGTTTTGTCACTTTCTCAAATCATTCCATAAGGCTGTTGAAGCATCATCTGCCCCTCACAAACATTCGTCAAGCTGTACATTTCCAAATTATATTCACTAATTTGGAATTCTTCCATTGTTCTGCTCTTGTGGAATTTTTGTTATTTTCCAAAATATTTGTGCAATAAATTGTGCGAGGTTATTGCGTGGCACGATGGATCAATGGCTAACCCTGCTGCTTCACAGTGCCAACAAACTTGTTTCGATTCCGCCCATGGGTGCCTGGCCGTTTGAACATTTACCCAGCATTGCCGTGCGTTGCCTCTGGGGAATTCGCTTTCTTCACACACTCCAACATTATTCAGGATATGTGGATTTGCTGTAGGAAACGCAAGGTAAGAGTATCAAAGTATGGTGGTGGGTCTGGCTGGGATGGTCTCCAGACAGTCGCTGTGGAAACGATGGCCGAATCGTCTGCTTCCACACAGTAGCGATTCTGTCATTTTGGATTTGCTTCTATTGTCGATTGACAGACTTAGCTACAGAATAACTCTGTATAACTACGTGGTTAGCACTGCTGCCTCACAGCGCTAGAGACCCGTGTTCAATTCCCGCCTCAGGCGACTGACTGTGTGGAGTTTGCACGTTCTCCCCGTGTCTGCGTGGGTTTCCTCCCACAGTCCAAAGATGTGCGCGTCAGGTGAATTGGCCATGCTAAATTGCCCGTAGTGTTACGTTGGGAGTACCCCCAACCAAAATCATTCACTCTGCAAAGACATCGGGAAGGAGACCAAGACCTGGAAGGGGATCATTACAAGGTCATAACAAGTGATTAGACACATTTCTGTGTTTCATCGTTGGAATCCTGAAATTGAATAGCTAGTCTAATCAAAGTCTTCCGGGCGTCAACAGGGAAAGGCAGGGATGTAAACGTAACCTATACCATAGAACATAGAAAACAGAACAGGCCCTTTGACCCACGACGTTGTGCCGAGATTTAATCCAAATATAAAATATAGTAACTTATCATAC
Source organism: Hemiscyllium ocellatum (assembly GCF_020745735.1). Classification (NCBI taxonomy): domain Eukaryota; kingdom Metazoa; phylum Chordata; class Chondrichthyes; order Orectolobiformes; family Hemiscylliidae; genus Hemiscyllium; species Hemiscyllium ocellatum. Next base: position 518,276 of record NW_026867550.1, read on the forward strand.
ACACCCGTCAACTCACTCATTCCCATGTGCATGTCCAGCAGTCGCTTAAATGTCCCCATGACTCTGCTTCCACCACCACAGCTGGCAACGCATTCCATTCATTCACAACTGTCTGCATAAAGAACCTATCTCTCACGTCTCATTTATACCTTCCTCCGAATACCTTCAAACCACGACTCCTCGTAACAGTCAATCATGCACTGGGGAAAAGTCTCTTGGTATTGACTCTATAAATGCCACTCGTTATGTTGTGCACCTCGATCTGGTCCTGCTTCTTCCTCCTTCTCTCCAGAGAGAAAAGTACGAATTTATTCAAACTTTCCTCATAAGGCAAGTCCACCAGTCCAGACAACATCCTGGTAAAAATTCTTTGCACTCTCTCCAAAGTATCTGTATTTTTCCTATAGTAGGGCGACCAGAACTGGACACAATATTCCAAGTGTGGTCTCACCAGGTACTTGTAGAGCTGCAGCAAAACCTTGCGGCTTTTAACTCGATACCTCTGTTTATGAAAGCCAAAATACCATACGCTTTCTTAACAAACCTATCAACTTGGGTGGTAATGTTGAAGGACCTATGTATTTGAACACCCAGATCCCTCTGCTCCACCACACTGCCAGGAATCCTGTCTTTAATCCTATATTCAGCATTCGAGTTCGAACTTCCAAAATGATCACTTCGCATTTTTTCCAGATTGAAATCCATCTTCCATTTCTCAGCCAAGCTCTGCATCCTGTCTACTGCAGCCTGCAGTTGTCCTCCATACTATTGACAGCACCTCCAACCTTTGTGTAATCTGCAAATTTACTAACACACCCCTCAACCTCTTCATTCAAGTCTTTTACAAAAACTGCAATGAGCAGAGGTCCATGAACAGAGATCTGCAGGACGCCAAACAATACTGACCTCCAGGGAGAATACATTCCATCTACAATCATTCTCTATCTTCTGCCAGCCAGCCAATTTAGAATCCGGATATCCACATTTCACTTTATCCCATACTTCCTGACTTTATGAATGAGCCGACTATGGGGAACCCTATCAAATGCCTTGCTAATGTCCATATACACCACATCCACTGGTCGACAACCAGTCTCGTCACCTCCTCAAATAACTCAATAATATTTGTGAGGCATGACCTGCCCTTCACAAAGCCCTGCTGTCAGATTTGTGATTGTAATGTGACACCGCAGAGATCGTGGGATGTCGTGGAGCAAGGGAGGGTTCAAATTCTACCTGTTCCAAAGTTGTGTTATAACATCTCTGTAGCAGATGGATTTGCAAACACTTCACCAGATTTGTTTTATTAGAAACATGGGTTTGCCGGACTTTAATTACAAATGGATTGGATTTAAAAAGTAGGATGCTTCATTAAAGGAAAACCAAAACACTAATCAGCACAATTGGAATATTGTAAACAGTCTCGAGTACGTTATCTGAAGAAAGGCAGACCACAGGAAGTTCATAGTTCTGATGCCAGTTATGGAGGGACTGACTTCACAGGAGAGGTTCATTAGTTTGAATGAGAACGCGTTGGGGTTTCGAAGAATACGAAGCGGGTTATTGAAGAATGAATGAAGGACTTCGCCGTTAAACTGATGTGAGGTTGATTGCCCTTGTCGCAGAGTTTAGGATCAGACGGCATCATCTCAAAACAACGTGGCAACGATTTAATACAGTGTTGAGGCCGAGTTTCTTCGATCGGATTCTTGCAAATCCAGGGAATTCTTTACGCAAGAGAGCTGTCGAGCTTGAAAAATTCAGTATGTACAAAGATGACACAGACAGACTTTTCAAGCCGCAATGGAATCGATGAAGTATTGAGATAAGGCAGGAAATTGGATTGTGGATGATGAGATCACTCACAATCTCAGTGAATGGCAGAACAGAGTCGTTGGCCTGTACAGCCTACGCCTGCTCCTCCGTCTTTTGGTCTGATATCTGCAGTGGTTGCAGTTTGAAAACTTCATGATATTGCTTTCCTCTCAGTCCAGTTTTTTTTAATCTATGTTGTATTCATAAATCTGTCTGAATTGGCCACGCCTCAAGATGTCTGTTGCACCCTAAACAACATTACATTATCCACGTCTATCTCCTTCTTTGAGATTAGTCTGAAACACCCCTCGTTGAACAAGGCTTGGTCAGCTGTCCATCACATAAGAATCATTCCATTTTCCATTTCACAGCGCGACCATTCAATCCATTGTTTCTGGCCCAGCTCCTGTGAGAGATGCACAGTTATCACTATTCTCTGACTCTACCTCCACATCCCTCTCAAATCATCCTCTTCAAATGAATATAAAATTCCCTTTTGAATCCAACTGTCGAATCTGCTTGGACCTCTGTCCCTGGCATCGGGTTGCAAATTCGAACAGTTCTCTGAATAATGAAGGCACTGAGTTACAGACCAGCGGATCCGTTCACTTTTATGCCAACGAAAGTTTCCGATCACGTCTCACTTCCTGAGGCAAACGCACGGGAGCATTGCAGTCCCTCTTCCTAAATGTCTACACAGTGTGAACAAACTGATTAGTTCTCAATCGCCTATATCAATCTCAGGCCAGAGCCTCAGCAGTTAACACAGGTCTGGTCTTCACAAACAATTAGTAGAAACCATTTCAAGCAATGAGCACTCTCCCGACCTCAACACATCCACATAGTAACGGGAAAAGCAATCTGCATTCTTCTAGCTTTGTGCTTCTCAGTGAGACCAAAGGATGATAGCTTCCTATCTTGAATGGTGTCATTAAAAATATTTTTCTCATTTCTTCTGTCTCCTCGACACATTCATTCCATGTGTTTTAGGGAGAAGCTACTACAGTGAAGTACCCTGTGGTGAAATTGTTTCAGTTCGGAATGAAGGAGCATGCCCACACTTAGAAGTCTGCTGCATGCGTTTCTTGCCAGTGATGAAGAACATACACCATAACAGCACTGGAAAATATTTGTATTTCCGATTGGAGAGATCCGTCATCTCTTCAATTCAGGCTTCATTTCATGGTGTCAATCCAATGAGCCCAGGCACACTGCTTTCTCAGAGACGTGAATTAACCTGAATGATACCAGGAAAAATGAATTTCCAAGGCTCGTTTCCCATTCAGGTCATTCATTTAACAGAGAGACAGCGAGGAGGGCAGCCTTCACAAAAAAGGCAAGAAAGCGCGATGGCATTGTCACTGTCGTAGCTTTGATGCTGTGCAGGTCTTTGGTTACACGGAAGACTATATTCAGTCCCGATGACCACAGCGGAGGAATTACATGGATACTTTGGGTCGGCTCCAAAAGTGGTGTGGCAGGATAGGAGAGGTTTAGCTGCAAGGAGTGACTGCAAAAAATTAGGTCGTTTCCGTGAGAGTATGGGAGGAGGAGGGGCGACGTGTCAGAATAAAAAAAACATGTGAAGATAGTTTGCCAGGTGGAGAGTTTTGTTCCACAAGGGTGGATATGTCCAATACCGGTGCAAATAGATTTAAGGTGACGGGAATACAATTTATGGAAATATACGAAGGAAGTTGTATTCTTTGAAATGAGGGCTGTAGGTCATTGGACCACACTGCCAGGGGAGGTGACAGAAGTGGATATCATAGCAAAGTTTAAAATGCTTTTAGATTGACACATGAACGGACAGAGAATAGAGGGATGCAAACCATGAGGAGGCAGATTAAATGAGTCGAAAATGGTAGCATGGTGGGAAGTAAGATCCGTTCCTGTGCTGTACGGTTTTATATTCTATGGAACAGTTTAGCGACAAAGGGAAGCAAGATCTGCTCGGGTTGTTTGCTTTGAAGCAGAGAAGGTAGCGGGGAGAACTATTTGAGGTGACCAAGATTCTGACGGCCACGGACAGAGTGAGCAGTAATAAACAGCTCCCCACATTCGAAAGGTCAACAACCAGGTGGCATAATTTGAAATTAAAAGGCAAAAGTTTTGGAAGGGCATTGAGGGGAAAATGCTTCAACGGGAGTATTGTGGGATCTGGAATTATTTGACTGGGCGTGCAGTTCAGCTGGGAAGCCTCGCAATCTTTGAAAAGCTCTTGAATCACCCACATGAAGTGCCCAAACATTGAACGCTAAGCGCTAAGTTGTGGAATGTGTAGCTTTTGTTTTGCATGCCACGATGCCGACTCAATTAGGCTGAAGTGCCTCGCCTACATTCTTTGACTCTATGATTCTATGGTCGATCACACACAAACAACAGCCTGCAGACATAGTTGCTGAATCATTCTGCACCCTTTCTTTGGAGAAGAATTAGGAGATGTGATGTTTCCCTCAGAGGGGAGTTAGGCATCACCCTGTTGCATCACACCGAGAATCACCGTTTTGTCGCGTTCTGAGCTCGAAGAATGGGATGGAAATTGAGAGTCACACCTGCTCGGATCAGGAGCCAAAATATATCCTGAATGCTTGCCGAACACGAAAAAGAAACACAATTTGTGTCAATTCTATCCACATTTTGCAAACAGGGTGGAAACTTGATGGCAGGGTTGACTTGCATCAGGAGGTGAATGAACCATTGAGGGGGAGAACACACTGAAAAAGTGTTCGTAATTCGTCAGCAGGCATTGTTGAAGAAGCAACCAGACGCTGTCGTGGAGTTATTCAACATTTGCTAAACCTCCATTGCACCGTTTCTATTGCTTCTCCATCATTCGCATAACGTGGCAACTAGAACTGTATGCAATTAGCAAATGCGGCTGCACCAGAGTTTTGTACAGCTGCAAGATGATCTCATGGCTTCGGAACACAAGAACTATACCAATAAAACGTACCACACGGTACAACTTTTTGCAAACTCTGTCAACCAGGGTGTCAACTTTGAAGGGACCTATTCACATGGACACCGAGATCTCTGTGCTCATCGACGCTATCATTAACCCAGTACGCTCTATTCCTGTTACTCCTTCCAAAGTGAATCATCTCACACTTTTCCACATTAAACTGCATTTTCCACCTCTCAGCCCAGCTCAGCGGCTTATCTATGGCCCTCTGAATAATGTATCATTCTGCCGCATTGGCCACATTTCCATGGACTTTGCTATCGTATACAAACTTATTTGTCCATCCTTTCCTCTTCGACATATGCACCAATGACCGCACTCTGGCCAAACATTGTAACATGCCCTCCGACTCCGCCAAGGACATGGAAATCCTAGACTTCCTCCACCTGACGCCCGGCGGAAGAACGCCTCCTCTTCCGCCATAGATGCTGCAGACACACGGGATCAATACAGGCTTCACCAGTTTCTTAATTTTACCTCCGACCATCTTATTCCAGATCTCCCCAATGTGTTTCCGCTGTCTTAAATTGCCCTTGTCCATCTTACTTCCCACTACTATCCACTCCATCCTCCATTCCTGATGAAGGGCACTGGCCCGAAACATCGATTTTCCTGCTCCTCGTATGCTGTCTGACTTGCTGTGCTATTCCAGCACCACTCTAATCTAGACTCCATTCTCCTGTAATATAACCATCACCCCCACATCCTTGGATCTATCGAATTCCAGGCTATCTTCCCTCTGTCCCTTTCCACACCTATTTATGTCTCAGCCCTCAGGCCACTCATCATTCCTGTTGAAGAGCTGATGTTCGAAATGTGGACATTGTTTCTCATCCGGTGCTGCCTGACCTGTGGAATCCAGCATCGCACCTGTCGACTCTGATGTCGAGCGTCTGTTGAATTAATTTAAACCCTCCGAAGAGCGTTTGCAAATCCACCGGCCCCCCACCCCCAACCCAAGGACACTGGTGCCACTATGAATTACGTGTAGATCATGCGTTTGCAGAATTACCACCTACACCAGTTTGACTTCCAATAATCGAAGTGTCTGAATCCATCTCTCCTGCGCAGTGGCTTTCTATAAGTGGTCAACTAAACTTTCCCTTCCTCTTCTCCTCACTTGCACTTGGCAGGGTTAACAAACGAGCCATACCATTTTTGGAATTCTCCTTAGGTTTCCGAAAAGCTTCCACCCTGGCTCATTGAATACCTACCTAACATCCCAGTCCCTTTCCCTGCCTATGTCATCAGTTCTACGTAGAGATGTAGAGATGGAACTTGTCAATAGTAACCATGGCACTTTGGTCTGTAGTCGCTTATAGACCCAGATCAAGTCAATGTTAATCACAGTGATTTTGGCCTGGGGCTGGTATACAGAGGCACAGCAGATCAATGGTAAACACAGAGTTGTTTTTATAGAATCACGTGCAGAGAGAGAGCTGGATAGTGGCAGCCACTGTGTGTGGGTCCACAGTCATACGTGAAGAGAGAGCAAATTAATGATGCCTGCACTGTTGCAGGTCTGAAATCACGGGTAGGTCGAGAGCAGGTCAATGGTTAATACACAGCTGTTGCCGGACCGAACTAGAGAACACAAAATAGTTGCGAATATAGTTCTGCAAGACTGGCATTTTAGCGAGCTTGTGGCGCAACGGGTAGCGCGTCTGACTCCAGATCTGAAGGTTGCGTGTCAAATCTGCTTAATATTTGGACAGTGTTGTGGATCTAGAGTCACGTGTACAGACAGAGTTGTCAGTGGTCACTAAGTACTGTGGTTCTGGATTCACATGTAGAGACACAACAAGTCAGTGACAAACACAACACTGAATATCTGGCGTCGCATGTTGACCCACAACAGGGCAGAGATATGGACAGAGCTGTGGGCTCCGAGTTTCAGTTCGAGACATCACAGGTCAGTGGTAACCAGAGTGCTAAAGATCTGCAGTCACATGTAGTGTCTAGAAGAGTTCAATATGATCCACAGTGCTGTTGGTCGAGAGTGAAATGCAGAGATTGAGCAGGTCAGTCCTAACCCAAATTGCTGTGGATTTGTGGACACAAGGGGAGACTCAACATTTCGTTAATAAACACAGTGCTTAAGATCTGCAGTCACATAATGGTTCAAAACAGGTTAACATGGATCACTGTGCAACGGTCTGGATTAATCTGTAAACCCAGACCAGGTCAAACGTAACCACATAGCTGTGGGCATGGTGTCACGTGTGACAATATAATAGGTCAGTGGTTGCCACAATGCTAACTGTCTGTGGTCACATGCAGACACAGATCATCCCAGTCGTAACCACAGGTCTTTGGTCCTGGTGTTACATTTAAGATCAGAGCAGTATCATAGGACCCAAAAATGAGGATAGTCTGGTGTCATGTGACTAGAAACCACAGGTCAGTGTTAACCACTGTACTATACTTCTGTACACGCATGCAAACACAGATTAGTTAAGTCAAAACCAAGGTGACGTTGGCCAGGAGATACATGCAGAGACAGATTAGACCAGTGGGAACAAGAGTGATTTGGGTCTCGTGTAAAACTTAGAAATGGAATAGTTCGGTGATAACCAGAGCCCTTCCGATATGTAGTCAATGCAGAAATACAGCAGATGAGTGTTCAACACTGTGATATGGCCTGTATATATATGTCAGCCCAGCGTAGGTCAGACACACCGGCATGAAGACTCAAAAATGGTCAACAGCAAACACGATGCTGTGGATCTACAGTTACATTTGTGTCCAAAACATGTTAGTGGGAAAAACAGTGCTTTGAAATTGGAGTTACATGTCGCGATAGAACATGTCAATGGAAACCATAATATTGCTTTGTTTTGGATTTACATCAGGTTTTACAGCAGGTCAATGAAAACCACAGTAGCGCTGTACTTGGATTATGCAGACATTGAACATGTAAATGGTAGACATGGGTTAGATTAGAATAGATTACTTACAGTGTGGAAACAGGCCCTTCTGCCCAACAAGTCCACACCGACCCGCAGAAGCGCAGCCCACCCATACCCCTACATTTACCCCTTACCTAACACTACGGGCAATTTAGCATGGCCAATTCACCTGACCCGCACATCTTTGGATGGTGGGAGGAAACCGGAGTACCCGGTGAAAACCACGCAGACACGGGGAGAACGTGCAAACTCCACACAGTCAGTCGTCTGAGTCGGGAATTGAATCCGGGTCTCAGGTGCTGTGAGGCAGCAGTGCTAAACACTGTGCCACCGTGCCGCCCACCGTGGTCCAGTGCAACATGTCAACAGAGAGCAAGTCAGTGGAACTGATTGTACTTCTGGCCTGGAATTATATATTGTACAAGTCACAAATAGCGAACTGCAAGTGAGTGTTGATCTCAATCCTTTGGGCCTAGAGTCACGTGCAGAGACAGAGCATGTCAGTCATGAATGCAGTGCTCATTTCTTGACTCAGGTGCAGATCCATAACGTGTTATCATTTGTCACATTGCAGGGTTTGGAGTCACATGAGAGATCAGAAACGTCAGTGAGATCAAAAGTGCTGTGTGTCTGGAGTCCTCTTTACAGATAGGACTGGTTATTCCACAATACTCTGCGCCAAGTGACTCACATACAGAAAGAGCAAGTCAATTTGTACTTCGGTGCCGTGGGCGTGGAAACATATGGAAACGGAATAGGTTTTGCCTGGAATTCAACGGTAAAGTTATGAGGAGAGGTTGAACTAATCCATTCTGTTTTCCCTCACATTTGCAAGCTTTAGAGTTGACCTTATTGAAAACTTCAAGATACGAACAGGAAAGGAGAATGTGCCCAAACATAAAATAAAATATCAGAGACGCATTGCAGTGTAGGAGCAGGCCACTTTGCTTAGTTTGAATTAATTCACAGGGTAAGGGTGACGCTCGCCAAATCAACATAAATTACCCATGCCTATTGCCCAGAGGGCACATGTAAACCAGAGCAGATAAGGAGAGCAGTTTACTTCCCAAGAGGAGGTTAGTGATTCAAATGCATTTTTCATACATCAACAATGGATTCATGATCATCACTAAACTCATTATTCCAGATACCAGCAAGTTCACACTGACAGTGCAAAGAGCATCCCAGCCAGACTACACCATTACCCTACCTCGATAGTTCTGAACTTCTCATGGCTTATGCACCTAACCTGCATTTTCTTGTTTTACTTGAGAGTTTATCTTGACCAATCCAAAAAACATGCACATCTTTCGACTGTGTGTGAAACAACAGCACATTCAAACGAGGAATCCCTTCCCGCTACAATCGGTGGACTGTTCCATTGCCCCTGGCGAGTAAGTGATTGCCAATTCTTCCTGCAATTTTTAGCACTGGGGATGTGGTGCTTGGTACAATGAAAATATTTCATGAGGTTCAATACAGACGGCAAACTAAACCCCGACGTGAACAGGGGTTGGAATTCCATCGTGGCAGATGGAGATATTTGCAGATATCAGCAGAATGTGCAAACTCAACACAGGCAATGTACCGAGAGTGGAGTCAAGCCTGACTGCCTTATGCACTGCGATTTGAGCGTTAAACAATGCAACTCAATGAAATAATTTGAGATTAGATAAAGCTTCCTGAGCCTGACGTGATATGATATGAACTGATATGCTATGATATAACAAAATAGAATGTAACTTAATATAATATGATATGATATGATATAATATTTAAAGTGTCATTTAATAAGAAGGCGTTATGCGTGGTGTTTGGAGTTAAATGCATCAAAAGGCATTGGGACAAAGCAGGGAAATGGGATTGAATTGAATGATCAGCCAAGACAATATTGAATATTGCGGCAGGGTCTTTAGACAGAATGGCCTGCTCCTGCTCATCGTTTCAATGTTACTTTGTGAAATGAACAATAAAGTGACTCGATCGTGGCCATCTTAATAACTTCGTTCCACGGCGACAAGCAGACTGGCAATCTGTTCCGTGCGCGAGGTAAATGTTTGACAAGCAGAACACACAGTTCAAAATAAACAGCTGCAGATCAGGTGAAAGGTTCAGAAAAGTGAAAATCAACCTTTTCTCATGGCCCATGAGACCTGCTGACTGGGACCATCATTTATTGCCTCTCCCTAGTTGTCTCGAGAATCAATCATATCGCTGTGTGTCTGTAATGACGTGATGCCACACTGGGTCAGGTCAGCAGAATTTCTTCCATGAAGAACGAGTGAGTTGGACGGGTGTTTGCAGCAATTGGCAATGCTTAGCATTGGGCTTGCTGTCATTTTATAATTCTAGATTTGCAAAGAATCATGGGATCTTCGAGCAGATTGAGACCCATTCAATTTGTATCTACTCCGGAATCACCTTGACAAATAGATCCATGCTCCAGTCCTATCTCCAGAGTGCTGTCAATTTATCCATTTTGCCATTGTCTCGTGATACTTATTCGATGAAGTTGGCTGATATGGAGCTGACAGTGGTGAACCTGTCTATGCCGTTTCTGACCATTGCCCTCGATGGCAACATGGTACAAATCGTCACAATCTGAAATTAGACACATATTCCTGGATGTTAGCAATGCACTCATCAGCTTTATTGAAACGTTTCAAAAACAATGAGTTAGGGTACATGGAGATGAGCACAATTACGATGGGCCAGGATACAGAGATTGAGCTGGCCAACCATTTCATCACCCTCAGTGACGTGCCCAGCGTGGGCCTCCTCCATGGCCTAACGTAGGCCACTCACAAACTGAAGGAGGCATATGTCGTCTTCAATTCAGGGATCTACAAGCACACCATCTCAACATTAACTTCACCAGATTCAAAATCTACCCTCCCACTGCTCCATCCTGGAATCAACTGTCCATTCTCTGATCTGCTCCACCTTTCCCATTGATGTAACATAATCACCTCGCACCTGTGTCCACCTATCGTCATCCCAACTTCTTTGCTCCCAGCACCAAATCCACGAATGATTTCTGAGTCCCCTACCACTCTCTGGACTGCTGAAGAGTCCTGCCCAGAACGACAACCATCCTGAACCTGGATGCTGCTAACTGACGTGTATGCGTTAACCAATGCCACATTTTTATTGACTTTGAACCATCACAAAGAACTGGAC